>NC_137953.1:48307565-48517565 GCF_963924665.1 Micromys minutus
TGATATCTAAAAAGGCTTTAATTTCTTTATTTCTTCCTTAACCCACTGGTCATTGAGTAGAGAGTTGTTCATTCTCCATGAGTGTGTAAGCTTCTTATGTTTCTGTTGTTGAAGTCCAGCTTTAATTCATGGTGGTCTGACATGATACCAGGGGTTATTTCAATTTTCTTCTATCTGTTGCGACTTGCTTTGTGACTGAGTACATGGTAAATTTAGAGGAGGTTCCATGAGCTGCTGAGAAGTAGGTTTATTCATTTGTGTTTGGGTGAAATGATCCGTAGGTCCATTTGAGTCATAACATCTATTAGTTCCATTCTTTTTGTGTTCAATATTTGTCTAGATGAGCTGACCAATGGTGACAGTGGAATGTTGACGTTTCCCATTATTAATGTATAGGGTTCAATGTGTGATTTAAGCTTTAGTAAAGCTGCTTTTGGAAATGTGACTGCCCTTGTGTTTTAGGCATAGATGTTCAAAACTAAAACATCATCTTGGTGGATTTTACCTTTGATAGGTATGAAGTGTTCTTCCAATCTCTTTTGATTAATTTTGTTTGGAAGTTTGTGTTATTTGATACTAGAATACTACTTACACATTCTTCTTAGGTCCATTCACTTGGAAAATATTTTTCCAGCTTTTCACTCTGAGGTAATGTCTATCTTTGATGTTAAGGTATGTTTTTTATATGCAGCAGAATGAATGTTTATATCCATTTTATAGTCTGTGTCTTTTTACTGGGGAGTTGAGTTCACTGATATGGAGAGATATTAAGAGTCAATAATTGTTAATTTTTGTTATTTTGGTAATAGTGGTGGTAAGAGGTGTGTGTGTGTGTGTTGTGTGCGTGTGTGTGTGTGTGTGTGTGTGTGTGTGTGTGTATGTATGTGTGTGTGTTATGTTTCTCTTCTTTTAGTTTTGCTGAAATTATTTACTTCCTATGTTTTTTTGAATATAGTTAACCTCATTGGGTTGGAGTTTTTCTTCTAGTATCTTTTGTAGGGCTGGATTTATAGATAGATGTTGTTTAAATTTCATCTTATCATGGAATATCTTATTTTCTCCATCTATAGTAACTGAAACTTTTGCTTTGTATAGTAGTCTGGGCTGACATTTGTAATTTCTTAGAGACTTCAAGACATCTGCTGAGGTCCTGCTGGCCTTTAGAGTCTCTGTTGAGAAGTTCATTGTAATTCTAATAAGTCTGCTTTTATACATTCCCTTGTGGGTTTTGATATTCTTCCTTTTTCTGTATATTTAGTATTTTGATGATTATGTGGCAGTAGGACTTTCTTTTTTTGTCCAATCTATTTTATGTTCTATAAGCTTCTTGTACATGATGTACAATTTCTTTTTCTAGGTTAGAAAATTTTTCTTCTATAATTTTGTTGAAAGCATTTTCTGGACCTTTGAGCTAAGAATCTTATCCTTTTAAAATTATTCTTAGGTTTAATTTTTCATGGTTTCCCAAATTTTCTAGATGTTTTGTTAACTTTTTAACAATTTTTTAACTTTTGTAATTTAATTTTTTTGACTGATGTATCAATTTCTTCTATTAAAATTTCTATGTCTGAGATTCTCTCCTCTGTCTCTTGTATTCTATTGGTAATATTTGGGTCTGTAGATTCTGTTTTCTTACCTAGATTTTCTATCTCCAAGATTCCTTTAGTTTGTGTTTTCTTTGGTGCTTCTGTTTTCATTTTCAGGTCTTGAGCTGTTTTATTTATTTCCTTCACACATTTGATTGTATTTTTCTGTATTTCTTTAAGAGATTTATTCATTTCCTCTTTAAAGACCTTTATCATCTTCATAAGATTGGATTTGAGGTCACTTTCTTATGCTTCAGTTGTGTTAAAATATCTAGGGTTTGTTATAGTAGTATAACTGGGCTCTGGTGGTGCCATATTGCCCTGGTTCTTGTTGATTATGTACTTATGCTGATTTTTAGCTATCTGGTTGTCCCTGGTGCCAGTAGGCATCAAGAAATGCAGGCAGAATTGTGAGCCCAAAAACAGAGTGCAGAGGACATTTTACTCCTATTGGGTATGTCCTATGAAGTCCTGGTGATCCAGGAGGGCCTTCTGGAAATTTAGGAAGAGCCCAGAACTAACTTTTGAAAAAAGCTAAATGCTATTGCCAGGGAGATAGCTCAGGCAGAAATGTGTTTGCTGTGGTACCACGAGGTCCTGAGTTTGATCTCCAGAACACCACAAAAAAGCCAGATGTGGATGTGTTTGCTCATAATTACAGCTTTGGGGAAAACAGGCACAAAAAGATACCTAGGGATCACTGTTAGCCACCCTAGCCTACTTGATGAGTTGTAGGCCAGTCTTAAAAAGCAAGGTTGGTAGTGTCTGAAAAATGACTGCAAAGGCTGACCTCTGGCTTCCACAAGCATGCTCACATGAAAACACACACATGTACCCCCCCCACACACACACATTCTGTTTTTATTAGGGTTTTATTGATGTAAAGAGACACCATGTCCAGAGGAACTCTTATAAACATTTAATTGTGTACTTGCTTACAATTTCAGAGTTTTGGTCCATTATCATCATGGTAGGAAGCATGGCAGTGTCTAGACAGACATAGTTCTGGAGAAGTGGAGATTTCTACATATTTATCCAGAGGCAGCAGAAGGGAACTGTATGTGATACTGAGCATATCTTGAGCCAAAAATATCTCAAAGCCTTCCCACCTCTGCCTCCACAGTGATATATTTCCCCGGACAAATGGGACTCCCTATAGCCAAGCATTCAAACACACAAATTAATGGGGCTCATTCCTATTCAAACCAAACAACAAAGCACTATGCTAAAGGCTAGGGGAGAGTGTAATATCAAAAGAAAATCACAGCCTAGAATGAACACCCTTGAATTTCAGCTCACCAAGTAGGTGATGTGGTATATGCATCCAGGAGAACTGGAAGGAAAAGCTAGAATTTGGAGAAAGGGTCAGGGCGGAGTTCCAAGCTATGCTGTGGAAAAGATGAGAGTGGAAATCCAGGAGCAGAGAGCAGAAGAGAAATGAACTCTTTCTCCATGACCGACCAAGCATGGAGGCAGGGAAGCAATCAGTAGAGGCAGAGACAGATGCTTAGGGAGGGAGAGTAGCATCCTTCAGCAGAGGCATCAGAGCCTAGGTTGATTGAAGCATTTCAGAGAGAAACTTGTGAGAAAATTGCCAGATACTGCATTACCGAGAGACCAGAGGGGACAGGGAAGGAGAGGGCTTTTGGAGTTCTTTAACGCAATTTGGAGAACAGGAATGGAGAAATGGATGAAGGAGCATGGACACCAGTAGTTGGGGAAGCTTGAAGCAATAAAGGACATGCCTTTTTTTTTTTTTTTTTTTTTTTTTTTTTGAGAACATAGACCCAGAAAGATAGATTTGCTACAAGATGTTGTTCAGTTTTAAGGGAACAAGTTACAATATCTGTCCTTAAAGACAAGACAGAACAGCTGGCTTTAAAGGGGCTGCTAGGAGAATTGTGCTTCAGAAGAGTCTAGGATTGCTATGGTAGTCACCACGGCCACCTGAAAAGAAGTGGGGGATGGGGAGAAGACTGAATTACTAACTTCATCAAGTTATCTATTTTGAATTTCATATGCCATGAAGTTATTAAGCATTTGAAATAAAAGTATTAAAAATAGCTGAATGTGGTGAGAAATACTGATTAAGGCCAAAAAAAAAAAAAAACAGAAATAAAGGGAGTCTGTAAGCTCCTGGGAAAAGTTTGAAATATCACAGCATCTTACATGCCATGCTGGGTGAAGTTGATCTTTATTGTATACACATGGACACAGGTGCACAAATGCACTTTACAGAAATAGGCTTTCTTCTTTGCAGAAGGCTTAGGTGATGTGGTCTGACTCCACTTGGAGATCACTTCATTAGTTCTAACAAGAGGAACACAACCACAGGCAAAGAATAGGCTCTTAGAGACCAGATCTTTTGGGTTCAGACTCCATCTGAGAGAACTTTACCTAAGGTTAACTAACAGGCCAGTATGTAGCATGGGTTTCCAGGATACCTGTGCCCAACAAGACCTGCATCTAGCGCCAGTTTCCAGGTTATCCCCCAACAAATCTGCACCTCCGGATTGCAAACCTGCCCCTGAAACTTTACTTCCTAACAACCACCAATCAGGAGGAAAGCAGAAGTTTATGGGTTGATTCCCAACATCAACCAATTATATTAAATATGTCCCTCAAACATAATGTGTGCCAGCCAGATACCTCTTTCTTGCCTTTATAAATACTTGCCTAAAACTAGGCTCAGGGATCTCCCTTACCATCCTGCTGTGTTAGGAATGGCAGGGGGCCCAAGCTCAAGCTTTTAATAAAGAGACCACAATGCAATTACATCAAAATCTGATCCTTGGTGGTCTTTTGGGATTCATGAACACCTCCTGGCACAACAACACCTCCTCTTCCTTTTTTCTTCTGTTGGGCCTCATCCATTTTTTTTTTTAAGACCTTGATATATCATGCAGCACAGTTATCAATGTATTAAAGGATTGTTTCATTTTCACAGAGATGAAAGGCTGGTTTCAACATTACTCTAAAGAGATCATGATTAGATAGGCTAGTAGCTCCAAGAGTGGTAGAACTGTACATTTTCTTTTAACAGTGGTAATGACTTTGCAAGGACTCTTGGATTAGGTTAACTATGCCATTGACTGGACCTCTTGACCCTGCAAGTTGTATCAGCATCAGAAAAGCCATAAGAACCTTGAAAACACTTCAAGGATTCCCAGCAGATACCCAAGAGCAAGCTTTTCCCTATGGGGCTATATTAGGCTTTTTAACTTAGAGAGGAAGATTGGAGATAAAATTCCCTATCAGCATCCTTAAGTCTTGCACTGTACTCTCCTGGTCACCATATGCCCACAGATGTATGCACATATAGACAAAGAAATCACATTCCTGAGAGATGGGGTGAATAATTCTATTGTTGTCTTCAAAGTGAATCTACATCTCACAGCAACTCTCATCTCTGACTTTGCATAAATAGGAAGACTCTGCTTGAGAAGACTGAAGAATAATTTTGACTACTTCATGTATTTCCATTTTAGGTAATGTGCCTTAATGTTTCATTGCTCTGAAGAGGCACTAGGACTAAGAAAACTCTTATAAAGAACGACATTTAATTGGCACTGTCTTATATTTTCAGGGGTTTAGCCCATTATCATCATGGTGGGAAGCATGGCGTCATGCAGGCAGACACGGGGCAGGAGAATACAAGAGTTCTACATCTTCACAAGCTTTCTGCTTGCAATGGTTTTCTTTACTTCCTACCCTTGACTGTCAAGGAACGTGCTCTGTAGAGTAGATTTGCCTTAAACTCAAAGATCTGCATGCCTCTGATTCCTAAATTAAAGGTGTGTGACCACCACACCTGGACTTACACTTTTCTTTTATTCCTTTTCATTATACATTTGTTTCTGGATTGTAGCTCCTTCCAGACATAGTCAAGTTGACAACAGGGAATAGCCATCACAGTTTCCAAGAGGATTTTGAGTTCTAGAGTCAAGACTTCAAAATAAAGCAACAAAAAAGACAGGTAACTAGAAAGACACCCTCTCTGTCCTACTGTGCTGGGAACTCAGAGCTGAGAAAAAGGGCTGGGTCAGAGATGACATCTAACTGATTGGTTGCCTGATATACACTATTGCAGAAAGCTCACAGAGCTAGTGAGGTGAGCTGCCAACCTCAGACAGAATCTACTGTATGAGGACAGAATGGTGGCCTGAGGCCACATTTCACTCCATCATAAATATCAAGATCCAGCATATGCATTTTGCATATTCTGGATATAACAGGCAGGCATGGAGAGGTTGCTTCTTTAACAGAATTTCCAGATCATCAGGGACATTCGGAAGGCTTGTTAAAACAACTCGGGCTGTTTAACAGAACAGGCCTATTCTGACCACTTCAACATGTTTGTTCATCTTCTTTCCAGAATTCCCTCTCACCCACCAGATTTGTTTTGACTTCATGACTCTTGGGGAAGTTGCTGGCAGCAGGGACCCACATCTGTCAGTCACTTTCAGATGTGACTTCAGAAGCCCAGAAGGACAAAGCTTTATTTGGACACAATTAGTTTCTTTTGTTTGGGCTTGCAGAATTGGGTTAGGATGGTCTGCTCTTTGGAAGACTCCACCAACGGAAAAATAACCAAGATTCCTTCTTGACCCAGACAGTGGGATTAAGATGTGGGATGTTTTGCACATTCTCAGAGTTTTCTTGGCATAAGAAAATTGAAGAGAGTTCACTCTTAAGACTAACTCTGACATCTCAACAGACTCTTACACTCAAAAGGCACTGGCCCATCATGAAAGTGGGCAGTAAGCAAAAGCAGGGCAGAAAATAATTTATCTACTTTTCAGAGAAGCCTGAAAAAGCAAGCTTCACAATGCTTCTAACTCCTCGGTGGTCCTGAAGCAGCGAGAGTTCTGGAATCCAGGAGAAAGTGCTGGGCCAAGAGTCCAGGATTTGAGCTTTAGCTGTCACGATAAACCTTGTCAGTTGGGCATTCCTCAGAGGATTCATGGCTACTGTCTTAGTCAGGGTTTTTATTCCTGCATAAAACACTATGACCAAGAAGCATGTTGAGAATGAAAGGGTTTATTCAGCTTACACTTCCACATTTCTCTTTATCACCAAATGAAGTCAGAACTGGAACTCAAGCAGGTCAGGAAACAAGAGCTGATGTAGAGAACATGGAGGGATGTTCACTTCAGAAAGTTCTGATGTGGTGGTTTGAATATGCTTGGCTCAGGGAATGGCACTATTAAGAGGTGTGGCCTTGTTGGAATAGATACAGCCGTGGTGAAAGAAGTGAGTTACTGTGGGAGTGGGCAATGTAATCCTCCTCCTAGCCAGATGGGAGCCAGTTTTCTCCTGGCTGCGGTCAGATCAAGATGCAGAACTCTCAACTCCTTTTGTACCATGCCTACCTGGAAGCTGCCATGTTCCCACCTTGATGATAATGGACTGAACCTCTGAACCTATGCACCAGCCCCTGTTGTTGTAAATATTAATAAGTAATCTGTTGTTATTGACACCACTGTCTCACTCTGAACACACTACTCTAGTGTGAACCCAAGCACACCTGGATGCTATCACAGGATCTGGAAGCCACCCTCTTTACTCAGCTCAGTTCCCAGGTGGTTCACTCTGCCCTCTCTGTTGTTTTTGTCCTGGGTGGATACAACCACCCTGGTGTGTTTTCTCATTCACTTTTCTTTATCTCCCAGTAGAAACATGACTTTACATCTATTAACTTATCAATCAGGTTTATATGTTAAATTCTAAATCCACAAACCCTCTACATATTAAGCTTATAACCAGTGGACAATGATATAAACTCTCCATCCAGAAAAGATAAATTAGATTTATAGAAACCCTTAGAAGCAATCATAATAACCTCATCAAGCTAAAGATGTACTTACTGAGAGAAACATTCACTTGGGCTTTCATGTTGCCTCTAGAATCCCTGCCTACTGTCTCCTCTTCTGCTTTCCTTGACCTTTCCCTGCCTACCTCTCTACTATCCAAGCATGTATTGCCTTAACATAAATCTACAGCCCCAATTGCATATTGTCCATTATAAGAGTTGCCTTCATCATGGTGTCTTGTGTTAGTCAGGGTTCTCTAGAGTTCCAGAACTTACGGGTATTCTCTATATAGTAAGGGAATTTGTTGGTGACTTACAGTCTGTATTTCAACTCACCAACAATGGTCAGCAGCAGCTATGAATGGAAGTCCAAGGATCTAGCAGTTTCTCAGTCCCACAAGGCAAGCTGGCAAAGAGAGAAGACCTTCCTTTCTCCAATGTCCTTATTTAGGTCTCTGACAGAAGGTGTGTTCCAGATTAAAGGTGTGCACCACCAAACCTATATCTAGGACTTGCTTTTTCCCAGATGACCTTGAAATCAGAGATCACCTTGCCTTAGTGTCCTAAGATTCATAGCCACTGTACCTCAAGATCTCCATGCTAAGATCTAAATCAGAAACTTATATCTCCCAGCCTCAAGATCAGAATTAGAGGTGAGCCTTCCAATTCTGGATTGTAGTTTATTCCAGATATAGTCAAGATGAGAATCAGGAATATCCACTACAATCCACTCTTTGTCAGCTTGACACAAATAATATCTCATGTCCACATGAAACAGTAACAAGGTCATGAATATGCCTAACATGATATAACTATTCCTCATGCAATTGCAAATGCATTTGTAAATTACAATGGGACAATGTCCCTTGGGAACATTCTTTTAGTATCTCAACTTAAATACCAACTGATGTTACAAATGTGTTCTTAACAAAATAAAACAAAAGCATTTACATTACTTTATAATCCTTGTTTCTGCAACTGGTCACATGGCCTTAGCTGGTATTTATAATTACCTTCCTCTACTGCCCATTCTGTATTTCCTCTACCCTCTGCAAGTACCTCAGGAGGTCTTGGCTTTTTCCTGAAAAAGTAACCCATACCTTCATTCCTGATGATTTTGTGTGTTTTGGATCAGGCTATTGTAGTTTCCCATTGACTTTAATCATAGGACATGGTAGTACTAAGAGACACCCTTGTAGATTGTCCTGAAGCTGTTTGTATTTTAATGTCCCCAAGAAGGGCTGCCTAGTCACTACTCAAGAGGTGACTTTATCTGAACCTTCCCATTTTAATTAGTAAAATAATGAAAAGCCAGTGACTGGGTGGGGGGAGAGAGGTGGAGAGGGTGGAAGGTCTGAGGAGGTCAGAAGACAGAGGGAGAAGGTTGTGGCAACATGGAGGTTCCCAAGGACCAGCTGGACCCAGGTGGGATTGATTGGTGCTTATGAACATCAAAGATTGTATAGGTCTAGTATCTCATATAAAAGGCCAGTTTGTATCTTTGTTTATTTGATGTAATCTTGTTGTGTAGAGGTTTGTAAATTGAGAGTTGAATATATTAACCTGTATGAAAAGCTATAAGCTGTAGAGTTGTATTTATGTGGGATTTTGGGGTAGAGAAACACCCCGGGACAGAGGCAGAGAACAGGCAGTAGAAAAATGCAGACAAGTTAGGCCGTGATGGCGCCCACACCGGGTGCCAGAGGTGCATATGGGTCGGGCCTGAGAAGTGAGACATTGGGGCCAAAAAAGAGATAAACCACTTTTTATTTTTATTTTCTTAATATTTACTGCAACACACCCTAAGGGATCTCCTGCACTCCAGACATAATCCTTCTTACCTTCATTGTGGAGAGGCAATCCAATTTCTCCATGTAATCTAGATCTATCACCTCTCCTAACACTGTTATTCCTTCCATAGCCTGTTGGTTTAAGGGTAGTAGAATCCCAAAATGACCAGGGGAGAGTATGAGCTTCCAATTCAATGGAATATTTGTTGTGGCTCCTGGAAGGAGCACTCCCCACTCTGGAACCAGAATTTTTAGGCCAGCAGAACCTAGAGTTGTGGGGACAGGAAGCAAACATTTTTCTAGGGAGTCACTAGGAGTAATAGTGAGTGGAACTGTTCCCTTTTCCACCCCCTGACTCCTGGACCCATGGATCCTGGCTATGGAAGAAACTGTATCGTATATTCAATGCTGATTCAAAGCATATGCTGCCTTCTGAAGAACTCTGCCCCATCCTCCATGCTGCTGCCACCTCATTGACACTGTACCTGTGTCTTCAAAAGGCCATTCCATCTTTCTATCAGACCAGCTGCTTCAGGACGGTGGGGAACGTGGTAAGACCAGTGGGTTCCGTGATTGTGGGCCCACTGTCACACTTCTCTGGCTGTGAAATGAGTTCTCTGGTCAGAAGCAATACTGTATAGAATACCATGACGATGCATAAGACATCCTGTAAGTCCAGGATGGTGGTTTTGGCAGGAAAGGCAAATTCATAACCAGAATAAGTATCTACTCCAGTAAGAATAAAATGTTGTCCTTTCCATGGCAGAAATGGTCCAATGTAGTCAACCTGCCACCAGGTTTCTGGCTGGACACCTCAAGGAATGGTGTCATGTCTGGGGCTCAGTGTTGGTCTCTGCTGCTGACAAATCTGCTATTCAGCAGCAGCTGTAGCCAGGTCATCCTTGGTGAGTGGCAGTCAGTCAGTGTTATTGAGCCCAAGCATAACCTCCATCTCGACCTCCATCTCGGCCACACACTTTGATCATGTGTCCATTGAGCAATGACAGGGTATCTGGGGAAAGAGGCTGGCTGTTCACCAAATAGGTCATGTTATCCACTTGATTATTGAACTCCTCCTCAGCTGAAGTCACCTTTTGGTGAGCATTTACATGGGACACAAATATCTTCACATCCTTTGCCCTATTGAAGAACAGTATCTATCCACATACTTTTTCCCCAGATGTCTTTCTCACCAATTTTCCAATCTTGATCTAAGTTCCTGACCACTCAGCCAATCCATTGGCTATAGCCCATGAGTCAGTTAACAATCGTACATCTGGCCATTTCTTCTTCCAAACAAATCATAATACCATATGTACTGCTCAAAGTTCTGCTCACTGTGACGATTTTCCTTCACCTGTATCTTTCAGGGTTGTCCCAGAAAGGGGTTATAATGCTGCAGCTGTCTACTTTTGGGCTCATGATGGGCTGTTGAGGTTGCATGGTAACTTGGTGTCCTATTGTCAAATGTTCAGTTTCCACTAAGGCCCCAATAGCAGGCCAAGAGCTGTTTTTCAAATGGAAATAGTTGTCTGTAGATAAAGGTAGAGCTTTGCTCCAAAATCCCAAAGGTCTCTTCTCTGATTCACTTACAATGTCTGCCAGAGGCTCCAAACAGCATCTCTACCTGCCACTGACACCTCAAATACCATTGGGTTTGCTGGATGATATGGTGCAAGGGCTAAAGCAGCCTGGACTTGTTGAAGAACCGTCTCCTGTTCTGGGCCCCACACAAAGCTAGCAACAATAATGTTCTTCTTACAACTTTAAATATGCTTTTTTTTTTCTGTCCAAATCACATATCTTTCAAGTATTTCTATTATGCCTTTTGCTCCTAATTGTCATTATTAACTTTGGCAAAAACATACAGACTGCCTTAAAATTTCTACCACAAAATAATTAATCCATTCATCCTAACCTTAATCTTGGGACATAGATCAAATGTAGTCAGATTATTTGCCCAAGGCCACATGTGTGGACTCTAGCTCACCTCTCAGTGGAATGTGTGTTCATGATTGGTTTTTACTGTCTACACTCCTGAGAACAGCTTTATCTTCTGAGCTCCCACCAGAATTATCTACCAACCTCTGTTCATAGCATTCCACAATTTCTCTACCAAATTTCTCCAGACTTTCCCATTTTTTCCCTATGCACTAGCTCAGAAGACTTAAGAACCACAAGGTCAGGTAGCAATGAATCCAACTCCTTAGTACCAATTTTCTATGTCAGTTGAAGGAGAGAAGAAAGTAGGGGAGCTTACCTGTGTTCATGGCTTCAGAGCTGTGTCCATCGTGTCAGAGAGGAACATGGCAGAATAAAGCAATTCACACCACAGTGGGTAGAAATCAGAAAAAGGAATTGTAAGTGGTGGCTAGAACAAGAGAGCCGTCGGGACATGGCTCCAGTGACCAGCTTTCTTCAACTGGGACCCTGGTGATACTTCCCTTCAGTGGACTCGTGTACTGGTGAAGTCAGAGCAGGCATGACCTAGTCATCTCTGGAAACACTTTCCTAAACACACCCAAGACTTTGTTAGTATCCTGAGAATTTCTCTATGTAACCAAGTTGACAAATAAAATGAATCCTCACATCAAGGTACTTTCTCCATTCTGTGGTGATAGTGTAAGAGCAGACGTGGATAACACAAAAGTGAATGGTTACCACAGGCTTCCGATATAACTTTATTAATTAAAGAAGCAAGGGGCTGAATTGGCTTCTTGATTTTAAGACCTTTTAGCATAGATATGTTAGACAGAAGGTCAGAGACACTGAGAAGAAACAGTTCTGTCCAGGAAAAAACTTACAACTTATCTAAGTGCACCTTTGTATGTGGAGTGGACTCTGTTTCCTTCTCTCTGAGTAGAGAAGGCATTTGTTCTGGCTTGGTATTTTGTTTATTTGGAGACTCATACATTAGGGTTTGTGTTGCCAAATGGTAGGCTTGCAGGGGGAGTTATTCGATGCTATATTGTAATCAATATCGACCTTTTGATGGATCCATGGTATGATGACATGGGAGGTATGGCCTAGTTGGAGAAAGTGTGTCACTAGACAGCTTACCTGGAAAGAGTCCTGCCCCATCTTATCTCACCGTTTCCTGGCCGCCATGAACTGAGTAGTCATGCTCTGCAATCTCCAGCCGTGACTGGCTTCACCATAGCCACGTAGTAAGGAGCCAGTAGACTAGGAACAGAAAGATCTGAAACCTTGAGCCAAAACAAAAACAACAACAACAACAAAAAAAAAACCCAAAACCAAAATACAAACAAATAAACAAACCCCCCCAAAACCCAAAACAAAACAAAACAAAAAAAACCAAAACAACCAAACAAACCCCCCCCCCAAAAAAAACCTTTCCCCCTTTAAATAACCACCCTCAGGAATTTTATCACAGCTACGGAAGGCTGAGTGACATTCCTGCTCAAGGTACAGACTCTCTTTTCACTTTTGCTTCATTGAGTTCTATTTCTTTTCCTTTGCTTAACTTGCTCCCTACTTGTTCATCTCCATGGGATCTTCTTTCATAAATTTTACACTGGCAAAGCTAGAAGATCTCCTCCTTAGCAGGACACCAGAAATACATTGCCTTTTTCCTCTTAATTACACAATCACCATGGGTTTCCCCATGTGGTACACCTGTATTTATTAAGTTATTTAAAAATTATATATAACAACCCAGCTGCAGCATACTTGCCAAGCTGCCATTTGGTTTACTGCTCCACTCTCCGAGCAGAGCCTTCCTTTGAGTTGTTTTTGAGCCATTATAGTTCTGGAAACTAGGGCCTGGGGACAAGAGAGCAGTAGGACAGCCGTGGCAAGGCAGAGGCCCAGGCCTCTTTTGGAACCACATGTTTGGAGCGAGGCAGTACGCTGTGAGTTGGTGTGTTCCAGGCCTGGAGTGGGAACATATGGTGTGTCTCTGCTCATTCTACATTAAATCCTGACATTTTGCGTCTGTCGAGATAAAGCTGTTTATATGAGTAACATTGTAGTTTGTTTATAGGAAAATAATGTGCAGCAAGTTATGATTAATCAAGGTGTCTAAAGTCTGCTGGAAGCTTCCGCATAGATTTGTTTTCATCACTGTGACTTTGTCTCCCAAACCTGGGATTTAGTTGTCCTGGCAGGGCTCCTATGTCATGCTTGCTTGCTCCTTAGTCCTGCACTCTCTGAGTGGCAGGCAGCAAAGCCAAGCCACAGTACACCAGGGAAAAGCCGGATGTGGCACAGAGTAGGGTAATGAAAAGGACCCACTGTCACTTTGCTGAGCCTCAGAAACTCATTAGGGCCAATGTCACCCTCCATGTGTGAGTGTGTGTGTGTGTGTGTGTGTGTGTGTGTGTGTGTGTTGTTTGTTATTTTTGCGGTTTTATTTTTCTGTGTTTAGAATCCAAATCTTGAACAGACCACCATCCTGAAGGTCTGATCCTGCAGGGAGGACCTGCAATGGGTGTTTTCTGAGGGAGAGGGTGATATGACAAGAGATCAAAGGGCCTCAAGGCTGTATGGGCCTCAGTGGGTTTCAAGTTCTAGAAGCGAGATGAAGCCACCCACCTCTTATTTCTGTGGCCCTGATTTTATATTTCCTTGTAGGAGGAAAACTGGTTAGAATGGGAACCCCCCCAACCACTCTGGAAGGGAAGAAGACTCTTATGTATGATCTTGCTCAGCTTCATTCCCAGAGCAAGAACCTTTCAACAGTGATGGTGTGGTTCAGATATGAGAGAAGTGTTTTCCCCTGGGTTCACATTTGGAAGTTTGGTCCTCAGTGTGGTACTGCTAACCCATAGAGAACATTCGAGAGGCAAGAGGTAGGAGGTTTCAAGACTAACCACTTCTCACTCTGGCTTTGTGTCCTTCCAAGCCGTCTGTCCCTCTCATACACACTCTTGTCAGTATGCTGTCATCCTTCGTGATGAAAGACAGCCAGGATGGGCCCTTTGGGGGCTAGGACTCTACTGTTTGGGCTTTCAGCCCTCCATACTGTGAACTTATTAAACCTCTTTTCTTCATAAACTTGTTGCCTCAACCATTTCATTACAGTAACAAAAATTGGAGTAATACATCTGTCCCAAATAACTGTGCCTTTTGACACAAAAAAGCAAGATAAGGCTCTGAGGAGGGGCAAAATATGTAAGAAAGGTCTAACTAAATGGTGTGTGCGTGGGCGGGAGGTTGATATGAAGAGATTGGTCAGTAGTTAGGGTGTATACTGCACTGGACCAGAGTTCAGTATCCAACATCCAAATAGGACTACTCACAACTGCCAATAACTCTAGCACCAGGGAGATCTGGTCACAGACACATGCACATGTGTGTGTGTGCATGAACACACACATTTAAAAAATGAATCTTAGAAAAATTAAATTCTGCACATGTGGGTTGTAGGTGTGGCTCAATGCTAAACTACTTTGTCCAACACAAAGTCCTAGACTTGAGTTCTAACACTGCAAAATGAAAGCAAGAAAGAAAATATACCTTCTAATCCTATGATATGACTGTCCTAGCTTTATCCTCTGGCACAACATGGAGCTAACTGATTGGTTTTCCCCATAAAAAAAATCTTTCAGTTCTTGGTAGGCAGCCACCATATCCAGTAAAGGCCAAAAGACATAGCTTTCATGGGTAGCCCCTTCGGTGATTAACTCCCCTCAATGCTTGTCATGGGTCCAAGATGGCTGGAAGTCCCCACTTTTTCTTCTCCTTTTATTTTTTTCCTAAGGTTTACCACCATTGTAGTGTGATCTGATACCATATGAGTAGCAAATACCTTAGGATAATAATAAGAAGCATCATATCCACCTTCTATAGAATATTTTTACATCCTCAAAGGACTTTCCCTTTCTTGAGGCACAATTAATTATCTATTCTTTCCAAACAGCATCCTGACATCAGAGTATCTTATAAATACCAGGCATTATTCAGGACCTGTGTGTCGAACATTCAGGCACTGCTTCAAAATGAATTTGTGCGTGCATAGGCGCAGGCTAGGTCACACACACGGATATGCATCTTTATAAGGCAACAGTAACGTCTGTCTCTCTGTTAGCCAAGTAGTGGGGTGGACAGTCAGTCTTACCAAGGAGGCTCCTCCCAGACCAGACACTATGGCAGGGCCATGACCGATGAACTAGTCATGGATGTAGACAGCATCGGCAAAGGGAAGAGGCTGCTGTAGTGTGACAGTCTGCTGCTCTCTGCCTTCCTGGGCATGCAATGGGCAGTCCACAAGAAGTGGGGCAGAGAAAGAGTCATTGAGGGTAGAAATTTGCTGTCTGCACAGACGCAGACATGATGGGTCCAGAACCATGGGAGGGCTATCTAACCATCACCCAGCTTTTCCAGCATTCCCTCCCTGCAGTAGCCACTTCTTGAATGTGTTTCTAGATGTGAAAGCAGGTGGCCCAGTCTGGAGGCCTGAGATCTATCTCCAGGTCTACGTAAAAGGGTAGAAATGAAGCCGCTGGAGGAATCTGTGTGGGACCAGTTTGTAAAGCAGAAGAAAAACATAGCAACAGCTTAGGGGTGAGTGAATGGATGAGCTGACAGGATCCTTGGATGGCTTAGAGTGAGAAGATGCTCAGTGAGGCACTGCCAGGGCCTTCTTTCTGAGGTGAGTAGATGTTGCTCTGTCTCCTGAACTGGATTGCTTAGAGATTCTCCTTCAATTTTGTAAAATAGCAAAGTCATAGAAGCCTTGAACCGCCTTTAAGTAAGTGGAAGAAGATAGGAAACACAAGAAAGCCAAAGATAGACAGACAGACAGACACACAGATAGACACAGAGACAGACAGACAGACAAACAGAGGCAGGGAGATAGGGAGGGGAGGGGGAGGGAAAGGGAGAGGGAGAGGTAACCAGAATCTTCTAGAATCCAAAGGACTAGTAAATAAAGCCCATTGAGATGCCCACATTCTCCCCCATGGCTGTTCTGCAGAGCCAGCCAAGACAGCCCCTGTTAGGAATTAACATCATATAGGACATTTAATTAAAGATGAGCTGCCCCCACCACTCCCCAGTGAGTGAGTGGCGTTTGGAACAGATCTGACAGCCTCCCAGATGAAGGAGTTGCGGGAACCCCTCCTCCTGTAATAGTCCACCTGCAAATGGGAGGGGGCTCAGGAGAAGCATAAAGCCAATTTCTTTCTAGAAAAAAAAAAATGAGAGGAGGTAAAAAACCGTTTACTGCATATTAGGATCCATGGCTGGACCATTTGTATGTTTCGCTAGGATGGTCATGTCACTAAATGAAGCCTGAGAAATCCATCATGGGCAGAGCCTGGCAGTGACTAGGTCAGGGAAAGGAAGTGGGGGCAGGGTGCTGTGTAAGATCGGAGAAATAAAAGGCACAGATGTGGATGCTATGAAGACCTGCATCCTGAACGTTTCCCAGGTCACTCAGTTCCCCATCAAAAAAAATCCCAGTCACCTGTACTGCCTTCTTAGGAAAAGGTTAAAACCTTAGGGGTCCTGTCCTGGTTGTTTGCTTTTTCTGGGGATGAACAGATCTGTTATTCCTCAACTTAGCCACCGACTTTCAATGAGGGATTTCTATCCTGGGACCCACAGGTGACAATTGTCTATCACTAATCAAATCTTTTCTCCTTTGCCCTTGGAGCCTCTACCCAGCCTGTCTTGTACCTGGAGCAAGGCTGCACCTTGCCATTGGATAGGGGCAGGGTCGGCAGGTGGGAGGGAAGTGTGAAAATGTGATCTAAATGGATGCTGTAATTCAGAGCCCTGCTAATAAATACTAGGGTCTCCCCTCACTTCCCCTCCCCCCACCCTCTGTCCCCAGAGATGCCAGTTTGAACTTGAACTGTCTGCTTGTCTCTTTCCCCTGCCTCTGAACTGAGGGAAGGCCTCAGTAGTGTCTGACCCTCCCTGGCTGGTTAGCCTCATGCCGTGTGACTGCATGTGTGAAGGACTTATTTTTTATTCTCAGATGTCCAACACCAAGCCCTAAAGTCCCACCAGGGTCCCTTGTTGCCTAGACAAGAAAACTGAGACTCAGCACTAGAATTGTTTCCCAGATTCCCAACCCTGGCTCCACACCTGCTGTTGATTTTAAACGTACAAAGGAGCCTCAAAATCACCAGTAGTCATATGCCCCTTAGATACTGTCTCAGGTGAGACGCTAACTCACATGCAGGTGGCAGAGGAACTCACAAGACTCTTCAGTCTGAAGCCAGCCTCTTAGGTATTAACCTGTCACATGTTAGCCTGAAGCAGTCAAAGGGATCAGAGTATTTGCCACTGATTCATATTTACTTTCCTTTTCATATCACATGGCCCCTTGGTAGCACCAAATGGAGGGATAAGGATGCAAACTGTGAGGAGTGATATAGTGCAAGCAATTCCTAGTGCCTCAAAGTGAGGAACAGGAGCATCTTAGATTTTACAGGGGCTGGACGGATCGACAAGATGGCTTTCTGATCCAATAACCACAAGCAACCATGAGGTCCATGAAGGACAAGATGGATAGCACTGTCGATGGAGGTCTTTGACCAGATTGAAGATGCTGTGCTGTGCGGCTGCGAAGTGGACTGGCATGACGGGGTTTCTGTTACAAGTTCCTCTGAGGACAAACGTGACTCTGCGTCACACAGAATCCAGCCTTCCAGGTGAAGAAAGCAGATGCCCGAGAGAATCCTCTTCCCTGTCGGGCAGAAAGAATGCTGGGTTGAGTGCCTGTGCCTTGTCCCATGTAGGGAGACTGAAGCAAGGGCCTGAGTCCAAGAGCGGATGGTCTACAGTGTTAGTAATTAGGTGATTTCACTGACCTGGTCTCAGGGACCTAGTAGCAGCTTGAACGATCATCCCCTGCCTCTGCCAAGAGTACCAGGTGAGTGCTGCACATAAAAGGGCCCCACAGCCACCCCAGATCTCAGACTGCTTACCTGTTCTCATATCTCTCTGCCATCTCTCCTATCTCTCTCCTACTCCTCTCTCAAGTCTCTCTTCATCTCTGATTCTGTCTCTGCCTCCTTGTCTCCTTCTCTCCCTGTCTGGCTCCCTCTATCTCTCTCTCCCTCATGACCCCCTTCCAAGACTGCCTTTTGCTCTCCTTGCCCAATAAATCTCTTACACTAGATCTGTTGCATGGTATAATTTCTCAGAGGTACACCTGGGCCTAGCCTGACAAAATTGTCACACATCCTTGCCACAATTTATCCTATCACACAGCTTATCAAAATAATGGTCCAAATGATAGCCATGCTTGTGAGACAACCCAGGGCATAGTTTCTGCCACCAGGTGCTGGCTTTTCATATCGATTTTGCTGTTTCCTACATCTGTGGTGACCTTCAACAGGCCCCATAACCTCCTGGTTTACACTTCTGTAGAACACAGAGGAAAAGTGTCTGTCATATAAGGCTGCATGGGGGGGGGGGTAAATGATTCATGCTTGTAAATTATGGCAGGGCTTGGTCAATGCTATAGTGAAATAAGTAATTCTAATATATATGGTCAAAGAAGAGGCAGGAATGTTCTCCGAGTAGGCATTTCTGTGTAGGTGAACTCAGGTGGGATCGAAGGGTCAGCTACCACATTCACAGGGACATACTGTGTTTATGTCCGGTGGTTCCCCCATTTCTCTGTAAGTATCTGCATGTATCTGCCACCTAGGAAATAAACACTTATGGCAAGCATCTTATTTTCCTATTCAATTTCAAGGTAAAATTAGTGATGTGTTCCTTAGGGGATAAATGTCATCCTCTCCCCTCCCAGTGCACAAAACTCCCTAGAGAAAACCTGTTTAAATCCCTTATGTAAAAGGACATCAGTGTTTTTCTGACAAAGTATTAAAAAAAACAATAAATAAATTGCCAAATACGGTGGCAAACTCATAGGACTGCCTGCTATTTGAGTGACAGTTAAATACCTCATGAGAAAAAGCCGTGACAGGTGACATGTCACCAATGACATGGCCTCGATTGCACAGGATCCAAGGGGGCTCCTGCTGGAAGCAGGGCAAAGCAGAAAGTGGTAGGACATATAATCTGTCTGGTGCAGAATATTAATCTGCCCAGTGCTGCAGTTATGTGTCTAGGGGCCAAAGAGCAAGGTCAGGGAGGGGCTTGGTCCAAGTCTCTCCTGCCTGGTATCAGTGAGCCAGAGACTACTCCAGTAGGGAAAGCCTCGATGCTGAGGTGCACCTTTTCAGAATGACTGCATCTACATCAGGTGGACATTCAGGCTACTGCCCAGACTGCTATGCATGGATTTCAGAAATGGAATTTGACCAAAGAAAGGAACTAGACCAGGGACTAAGGGACTGGGGCTCAGGGAAAGACTATTTCCTGCCGTGAAGAGACAGGAGGGAGAAAAGTACTCAAGGAAAGAGTCTGGGCCCAGGAAACAGGAGAAAAGATCACAGGTTGGGTGTCAGTAAAGAAACTGCCACCTGCAGTCTCCAGGAAACTACATCTATCCAAACTGTCAGGAGAGTGATGTCAAACCCCACCCCAACCACTGAACACAACAGCTCTTCATCTACCCCTCTGGCTGAACTCTAGGCAGCTTTTGAACAGAATGAGGACTAGAGGGGATCCAGACTTATAGATTAAAAACTTCTAGGACCTGTTTTAGACATGGGTGGGGGGCTGGCAAAACACACAAAACAAAGCACACAGCCCAAGAACAGTGGAGAACAAATTCTTCTATAACACTACAGTATGGGACACAATAAGCTTATCCCCTGATCCATCACACCTATAGAAATTGTATTAAAATGTCTTATGAACACAAAACTGGCCATGTGCTTGGTTGAAATGAGGAGATACTGATTTGTGCAGGACTCCCTCACTATTACCTGTGCAAAGATCAGGGGTTAAACCTAGGATCCCGTGGATGCTGTCCAAGCCCCTACCACTGAACTACATCCCCCAGTGGTGGCCTTCACTATCGCATATTGCTTTTGTGTTTTAATTCTATGGCAGTAACATATAATAAATGCGTATACTATCATGTACTATGCGAAGACATCTATGAGTTCTGCAAATAACTTTGGGAGCATCTGAATGACTTCTGGTGACCTCACATCATTGGAATAGTTGCCATCTCCCCAAGTAAACATTTTTAACAGGAAGTTGTGGGAACCTTTACTGTCTTTCTACCTCATCCTAACCCAAACTTTGCTAAAGTACTGGAAGGAAGCATTCTGGCATCTTCTTGCCACCTCACTGGGAGAGTAGAATGTTCAAGAGTCATGTGAGAAGGTGGCTTCTTGGCACTGCTAAGGTGCTACACTTGTCTCTACATCAGTTCTGCAGCAGGCTACTCTCTGCAGCCATTTCTGAAGCAGGCATCTCTCTGCAGCCATTTCTGCAGCAGGCTTCTCTGGCCAGCAGGCTTTTCTCTGCAGCAAGCATCTCTCTGCAACCACTTCTGCAGCAGGCTTCTCTCTGCACCGGCTTTTGCAGCAGGCTGCTCTGAGCAGCAGGCTTCTCTCTGCAGCAGGCTTCTCTCTGCAGTGGGCATCTCTTGGCAGCCTCTTGGCTTTTTCATACTCTGCTCTCTTCTAGAATGACCCCAGATCTGGAATTAGAGGAAAAGATTTAAAGAGAAGATCTTTGAGTTTAATCTTCTTCTAGTTCATCTTTGCCAGCCATGAAGCTAATTTTAAAATCCTCTATTTGACTTCTTGCCTTTAACAAAAAAGAATTTAGAATTCATAGAAGAGGAATATAATTAAATGACATTATTTTTCTAGTCTCTCATGAAAAAGAACACCAATTGTACTGAGGTGGGCTGGCAGAGTATACTTATGATTGGAAGGAAGGGGTCATAACAATTTGCCACATGAATCATCAACATGACAATATCTATCATACACTGAGCATTTACTGAAATCAGGCATGGTGCTGAGGATTAGAAGCCATTTTCCTTCTTAATCCTACCACACCATTGTCGATGAAGAAACAAAAACTGAGGAATACCATAACATTGTCTGATGATTCTGAGATGAAATCCACATGTAGGATAAGTTCCCAGTCTACACTCTGAAGTACCACCTGAAGGAAGACTTTTACTCATGAGCCTCCTGGTTCATAAGGGGCAGCCACACCCTGTCTAGGAGTAGCTATAATAGATAACCACTACAGGTAGGGCTCATCTGGAGAGTCAAAAGGAAAACAAACTGGAACAGGTTATTCAGATACCCAAACCATCACAATGCTGGGAAGCAGGGAAGGCCTGGGCACTGGTTTTCAAGGGACTCACATAGAGGTAGACTAAGGAGTCAACATTTGTAGAAATCTCTGAAGGATCTCATAAGCTTGGAAAAAGCTTAGAATGCAGGTTCATCTTTCTGTCTTTACCCATTACCTACAGTAATCAGTTGACTAAAACAACCCTTTTTCTCATACTTGGCCATGAACATCAGAGCTCCATTGAAGCTCAAAGTTCATTTCCTTCCTGCATCATAGATTCTCGGGTCTGGAAAAAGAGTGTCACCACCCAAAGACAAAGTAGGGATGGATTTATCAGGAGCCAAAGAGTTCTGAGTCCTATCCCAGATCTTCCTCTATGACCTCTAACAAAGCTTGATTTATTTATTTATTTATTTATTTGTGCTTTATTTTTAGTTCTACCAAAGTTTATGTGCCATAGACTCAGGATTAGAGTCCACAAAAAATAGAGCCAGTGTCCATTCTCAGCTCTGGACTTACAAGGTGGCTCGTGGAACTGGAGCCATGTTAGAAGAAGACAGAAGGGCATATTTATTTCAGAATGGTGAAATATTCAACCTAGCTCTTAAAGCTTGTAGGTTACAAACAGATGAAGGAAACTATGACAGAGGAAGAGACTATTGGTTTTCTAAGTCAAGAGCAGTTCCTAATTTACACACTTCATAATAGTCAATATTCTGTATCTCTAGAGACACCTATCCTAACAGCTCAAGGTGTGCCCTACCCCATCTCCCTTTCACTGCCCTGACACGTAGCATTTAGACTGCCAAGTAGCCTTGAAGAATCCAATAATCCTTCCAATGTCAAAGTGTAAGATGTAACCAGGACTCAGAACACTGTGCCCCAGCTCTCTGGGACTTCATAGCTAAGCCAGCTCTGGAATTACAGCATCATCCTGTATAGATCTCTGCCACCAGAATAGAAAAGATCCCTCAATCAGGAACAGCATGTCATTGGAATAAGGAAAGGTGTGAATATCAGCCCTGGGCAGGCCAATTAATGCAGGGAGAGGTGCAAGGAGAAACAGAGGGCAAGTGTTCTCGGGACAGGTGGTTCTGGTTCACAAAGGCACTCTACACTGACAAAAGACCCCAACTCTTCCTTTCCCAGGATCCAAGCTTCCCTGCTGTTCTTTTAATAGAAGCATTTTCCCTGCCTCATGCCCCCCCCCAAGAAAAACCCTCCCAAATATGTAGTGTGAAATATCAGAACTAATTAGACCAAATGGTGCTCATATCTGTCACTGGTTTTCTGGGGGAGAGCAGCCTGTGTCATGGAGGGAATTTTATTAACTAATTAAGGGCCTCGTGTAAGGGTAATTCCCTGTACCTGGGAGAAATCAGGATGGAAGGACTAAAGAGTATAGTCCAATGGAGGAAGACCAAGCACATAGATGGAACACAGTGAGAAAGGGCCACCTGGGAGAGGATGTGGAGGTAAATGGATGCTGAGCTGAGTTAGTGGAATGAGAGTTTCATGGTTATGATGGCCAAAGTGGGACAGCATTTGTTCTGAAAAGTAAATATACTTACCACACTAACTTAAGAAAAAAAGCGAAAGAAGGAGGTAGTGTATCCATCATTGGTATTTCCTGACTGGATGTTACTGTCAGTCTCGCAAGGCAAAAAGAAAACCATCCCTGCATTCTCCAACTCTCAGCAACGTTGATAATGGCAGTCACCCCTAAATTTTGACTAGAATGTTGTATGGGAAGAAGAAAAAACTATTTACAAGCATAATTTAGGCTGGAGACATATTGAGTTTTTTCTTCTTTAAGGAACATTTGAACAGAAGTAAGAGAAAAGGAAGCCAAGAATCTTGCAGCCAAGAGGAGGCTCAGGAGAACTTCTAGCTACCATCATAGTACTATTGTGTAAAACAGGTAGTGGTGGTGCTTTTCATGAGGATGTTTTATGTTTGAATACTTGGCCCCTAGTTTTTGAAATTGTTTGGGAAGAATTGGGAGGTGTGGCTTGATTGGATGGAATGTATTATTGTTGGGAGCATGCTTTAAAGTTTCAAATGTCTGCCCAATTTCTCATTAGCTTTCAGCTGCCACTCCAATCCCAAGCCTTCCTGCCTTCCTGTCTTCCTGCCTGCTGCCATGTTCCTCATGAGGATGGTCATGGACTCACCCTCTGACACTATACCCCCCTATTGAAATCTTTAAGTTGTCTTGGTCATGGTGTCTTGTCACAGCAATAGAAAAGTAATCTAAGACAAAGTAGGTTAATCCCCAAAGTCTAAAATGGGATAATTAGGGAGACGTTGGTGCATAATAATGAAGACTTTAAATGATGATGATTCTTTGAGGGATAAAATGGGTTATCTGTTGCCATGGGAGGAAGAGAGACACTCTTTTCCCTAAGTGTCAGTGCCAAGGCTATAAGGTATCAGAGAAGCTGAGAGAGGCAGTACACTTCAGATGAGCATTCAGATGTCCCAGGCCTGTAGATTTGGAACAATGAGTTATGTTTCCATTGTGTGCACTGAAGGAGGATTAAAAATCTTCCCTGAGCTGTAACTGAGCAAGGCACTGGAAAACCCTGCAAGACCTTTTACTCCATGTAGAAGTCGTTAATTATAGAGCAGGATGAACAAGGATCTTTCATGAATAGCTGAGTGCGGCCTGACCCAAATACAAGGTAAAGAGGTGGAGGTGAATAGGCCCACAAAGAACTTCCGTGATCCTCACTTCCTTCACAATGTTCTTTGTAAGGCAAAGGCAGTATTGGGAAGAACCC
This sequence comes from Micromys minutus, assembly GCF_963924665.1. Lineage (NCBI taxonomy): Eukaryota > Metazoa > Chordata > Mammalia > Rodentia > Muridae > Micromys > Micromys minutus. Next base: position 48,331,690 of record NC_137953.1, read on the forward strand.
AAAGCCTAACAGTCTGATTCTGCTACTTTTAGAGTATGCTTAGTCACACCCCTGTCTGGTCCCCTTACTGTGCTACACAACCCTGTGTGCACTGGACTGTGTGTTAACTTCTCATTCTCCATTCTCTTCAACTTCAACAAGAACAAAACATTTTTTTGATGTACTTGAGTAGTTGCTATTCTGAAGAGACAGTCTGGACCGGACCTAGGCTGGTTACCCACTTGATAGAGGCCTATTTAAAGTCTTTGATCATTATGACCTCTCATGCTTATCCCTCTCTTGTGGTTTGGATGTAAAATGTAAGAATGTGTGTCAACTTCAACATTCTCATTGACAAGCTTGAATTCTAGACTTGAGCTCCAAATGGAATGGAGGATGGGGACATTTAGAGTGTTGAGAACCAGGGTACCAATCGTATATATGCCGTTCTCTACGATCTGGATACATTTGTAGCCCTCACTAATTGAGCATGACCTCAGTCCTGTTTGCTCATCTAATCTGATGATTCTGACACTTTGCTCATAGGACTCGTAGGAAGAAACCCATATGCTAAGTAAATGCCTGGAAGAGACTATGGCAAATACTGCTTTTTGAGGAGGAGAGTCCCAAATGCTACTTTATACTGTGCCTTCCAAGCTGACACTCGTTGCCCTCTTGAGGGGTTGCCTAGGTTACCTTTCTTACCCCTGTGACTCAACACCTGACAAAAACCCACTTAAAGGAGAAAGGGTTTATTTTGGCTCACAGTTTAGAGAGGATTCAGTCTCTCACAGCTGAGAAGGTATGACAGCAGGTAGCTATATCATGGTGGGAAAGTGAAACTGGAAATTCTCATCTCCAAACAATAGGAGGCCCAGCCATAAACCTCAAGACCCAGCACATGATGATGAACCTACCTCCTTCAACAAGGCTCCACCTCCTGAAGTTCCTACCATCACTCAAGACAGCACCACCAGATTAGAGCCAAGTATTCAAACACATGATTCCTTGGGAGACATTTTACATCGAAACCACAATAGAGGGATAAAAAGGAAAAGCCACAATGATCAAGGCTGTCAACAAATGGGTACCATGTCTGGGTCAAGGCTATCCCTTCAAAATGGCAACTGCTCAAATACAGCAAACAAACAAATAAAGGAAGTGAAGGTAATCAGAGCAAAATTGTCCCTGGAAATGGGGTGGGGGTGTCCTGCTACTCAAGTGACTTGGTACTCAAGTACTTGACCAGAGATCATATGGCCACTCTTCTGGAGACTGCTGGCAAGGAAGAGGCAGGCTCTTCCTGGGGTCCTGCTCTTGCTACTCTAGAGGGCCCAATGCTGACATGCTCTGGACTCTTAGCCAGCTTTGGGCTTTCTCCTCAGACCTTTACAAGACATCCTTTGAAATTTATCTAATGGATGGGAGAACTGAGATGGGCAGCTTGGACTGGCTCAAAGTCCTAGCATGAATTGTGTGTCAGACCTGGGGCCAGAGCCTCTACTTCCCTACTGTCCTGAGGTTCTCAAGCCTGCCTACACCCCATCCCACCTACACATTTATTTCTCTGGTCTAACAAGGCTGCCCCTGCTCTTTGGCTTTGCTTACTTTAATATACACATAGATTACAGCTACATTAAAGGAGCCTGAAAATACCAAAGCAGAACTAAAGCAATTATTATAATGCAGACTTAACAGCAGCTGTAATGAGACAGAATTAAAAATGTGCCAGCGTAATCACAATTCACTGTTCCCAACGACCTTCCAGAACTGCCTTCATTTGGAAAGAAACATCCAGTCCTGAACTGTCAGATGGAAAGGAAAAATTCAATTGTGCGACCCCATGGGACCAAGTCCCTGGCTACCAAATCTGGCTCCTTCACACGAAGGCATCTGTCCTGAACCTGCCAGTATGGGGTATTAGCCATTTGCTTGTAGGGAGCAGAGGGAAGTGTCATGGATGGGGGTCTGGTGTTCCAGACTAAGGATGTTTTTTTATCTGTTTCTTTGGTGCTGAGGCTGCCTGTGCCACACTGGAGGGAGTTCAAGTCTGCTTAGCACCTCACACCACTTGCTAGTGGATGTGATATGATGTGTCACAGATTATACTAACTCATGCTTCCTGATACTAGTTATCCCACAGTAACCCTGAGATGGCTGTTGGTTTGCCCACCTACTTTATGAACAAGGAAACAGATACTTGGAGATACTGTGTGACCATTCAGACCCAGGATCCAAATCCTTGTCCTCAGGGTCTGGGATATTAATTCTAATAATTTTATGGATCCTGTCACCCAGCAGAAGTAAGAGAACGATATCTCAGCTCATTTTATATTACTTGTTTTAATGGGAGAGCCCAGGCTGGAGGGAAACGGGGACGTCGAGGATGAAGTAAGGAAAGGAAACAGAAAGTACCTCAGTCAAAAGCTCCTGAAGGCCAGTGCACACTTGCCAGAAGTTATAGGCATATGAACGGATAACAGTGTTTGCTCGTCTCATTTCTGTTTCCATGGCTTCTCCAGAGAGTTCAGCAACAAGGAGATGAAGTGTTAGGTGACAGAGGAGGCGGGTGAGGCAAAACGAAGTGTGGGCTTCTCAGGTTCACCCCGAAACCACTCAAGTTTGGTGACTTGGTTGTTCCTTCACTAACCACAAGTTGAGCTTTCTGGTTCTGCAGCCATAAGTAAACCTGACCTACCACTCATTTCAGTCATGCTTGGCTTACTTTGGCGTCTCCTGGAATCTGCTTTTGATTTTGTTTTCATAGCTTTACTTCAACACCTCTCCAGGTGAGCTGGTTCCCACCTGTGCAGTTGGAGGGAAAGTGGGTACAGACAGTAAGAGTGAAGGTGGTAGACAATGCCTTTGTCCTCATCTGACTGAGCAAGCTGCAGTGCCAGGTAGTCAGGATCTCCCTTTTTGTTTTGTTGTGTTTTGTTTGCTTTCTTACTCCAGCCCTACACAGCCAATGTTCTACAATACTAATGCTAGGATCTACGACCTGGGCATTCGAGTGCAAAAAGTCCATCTCTCTACCACTGGGCATATTGCATAGGTTTTGGGAGTTCACAGTGTCTCTCTGCAGCTGCCCTAGGCTTTGGGCAAAAAGATATTTGCCCAAGTCTGTTGCCAATTCCACTTACAAGCAATTGTCAATCATAGCTCCTCACTTGAGGTGACCAGTGGCAAGAGTGCCTCATTGCGCAATGGTCATTGCCATTTCCAGGGACCTGATATCCAAAGCTTATTGCAAACCCAAATGTTTTCCATAGCACGATGACTACGGCTCACCATGTATCCAAGGTTCTCAGGGTCTGGGGATCTAGCCATGTATGTCAGCTTCTCTGGTTGCCTTTTCTGGGGGATGAGGATCTTAGCAAGAAATCTTTTCCAGCCCTATCCAGTGGACTATCACACCCTCTTTGTGACTGTCATTCTTTACTTCCCATTCCCATTTGATAGAGAAAGGACATGGCATATATAACCATTTGACTTAAAGAGGCTAGCATCCAGTGTCCAAGAATTCCTGCTTCTATTGGTCTGTGTTCATTGGCCTTGCTTCTATTCTTTTGTGTCAAAGGATAGAGAATACCTATAGTCTGCCATATCTCATCCCAACCCCTAAGCAAAGATGAGCTTCCTTAAAAGATTGGAGCATGAGACCCAAAGCAAGAAGGGTTAAGGACAATGTGGGGTAAACTGAGGGGATTTGTTGTCAATTTTCTTGCCTGGTTTCCATCGGGATAAGGGAGTTCATCCTCTAGTTGTAAAGGAGGGTCTGTACTTCAGTGGTGAGTGGCAGGGTCAGGGTGGGGAGGAATCTCTATGAGCTTGGAGTTACCAGCAGCCAACTGTGACACATCTGTGCTATGAGGTCAAGAGTTAAGTGAAGACAGGGCAACTCACCTTCAAGGAGATTATTGCCAAGGCTTGAGTTTCAGATATATGAGTACATTTTGTCCATTTGGAGAAACAGAAGCAGACAGAAAAGCAAAAATGGCTCCCACAAAAGGATTTCGTTACCTAATGCATTTTTGTTGCTGCCCATTGGTTTTGCTGACTTGAGATAAGGTCTCACTTTCTAGTTCTCTTAGACTTTTCTGCAACTCTTTGTGTGACCATAATGTATAGCAATTTTACTTCCTCAACTTCCAGAGTGCTAGGATTCTACGTGCAAGAGTGTCTAATAGAAACTTACACACAGGGAACAGACCAACAAACAACATCTGAAAGGCCTTTTCCAAGCTTTGAGCAGTCCCTTCTCGTCCCCAACTCAACTGTGGGTTTTGCAGTGGTTTGCAGACCCCTGGTACAGGCAGCTCCAGTTGGCATCTCTTCTCCTACCTCCAGGCACTAATGAGATGCAGAGAGGGGCCTGCAGTCCTGATGGAGTCCTTTGCAACTTTTGTTGCTGCTGTTTTTGAAAATATCTTTCTCAAGTCCTCTGCCAACAGCTTGTTAGCATATGGCCTGAGTGAGGGAGTGGTTTTTAGCCCTCGAGACAGTATGACGCCCTCCAGTGGAGAAACCTCCAGACATTTGTCCACTGTATCCCTAAGCAGGTGCTCTGGAGCCTCTCCAACAGTTCCTAACACACATGCACTAGACCCCTTCCAGGCCCCAAGTCCAGGGAGCCAGGTGTCAAATCCCATATTCCACAGATGCAGTCCTTCGCCATCTGTCTTGCAAAGGTGTGAATGGGTTAACAGAAGATGAAGAAGGGGGAAAGGAGCGAAACTAACATCTCTAGCAACCCCTTCCATTAATACAACACCATCAACACAATCACACCCACATAACACAGACAGACACACACACACAGACACACACACACACACACACACGTGCACACACACAGAAAGAGAGACACAGAGAGACAAAAAGGGGCAGACAAACAGACTCATGAATGCACACATGCGCGAGCACACACATACACACAAGCACACAGTCAGCCAATATTGACCATAGCCAACAAACTAGCACCTCTATGAGGTGTCTAGAAAGAGTCAAATTTGGACTCTGGTTCCACCTGACCCAATGTGAGACTTCATTCTCTGAACAGAAACATCCTTTTGTTTTTACTGCCAGTCAGCTACAGTTTTCCAGAAGGGCAGTATGCCTGTCCATACTCAGTACCCAGCTCACGGCAGTCTATTCTCAGGAGGCTCAGTAGAGTTAGACTTTAGCATGGGCCCTTTAAGGACACTTTGTGGCTTTGCACAGCAAAGATGAAGAGCCATCTAACTACTGCAGCTCTGCAGAGTTTGCCTCCCTCCTCCCTTCACTTGTCAATAAAGTTCCAAAATTCACATTTCTGTTTTGCAAGCAGGCTACAATAAACTAACCGCATGCTGTGAGCCACCTGTGGACTGTTTGCCAAAAGCAGAGTACTCCCTAGCCAGGATCTACTGGAGATGCCTTCAGCCATCTCCACGTCTGGACAGGCCATGCTCCTGAACCTCACTGGGCCTTCATCCTCACTGCTCCATGTCAGCCTCTACCCCCTCAGATCCCCCTCTTTCTTCACATCTGCAGTAATGGTGCGCTTCACTCTGAGTTAGTGGAAAGCATGGGCTTTGGGGAAATTCTGTCTAAAACATATTTTCCCAATATTTTCCAGTATTTATTTTGAGGTGTTGGTTCTGTTTGGACAAGTTTTTATACAGCATGCCTTCCTTCATTTCTTCTTACCTCAAATGCTTGGCATCTATCTTGCAAAGGTGTGAACGGACTTGACAAAGCACAGAGAAGATAGAAATAATAATCTGCACGTTCTTATTGCCACATCACAGCTGCCATGTGATACAGTCTACACACACACACACACACACACACACACACACACATACACACACACTTTCTTCAGCCAGTCAAGATAGAACATGACCAACATTTAAGGCCCAAAGAGAAACTACACTTTATGTGGTTCTTTTAAATTGCATATCCTTTAGATTCAAATATTTTTAAATGCAAGTCTAACGAATGTCTGTCACTAACAATCCTAATGTGTCTTGATTTGTTTATCTGAACTTATTGTATAATTACAACTGTTTGGATAGAAACTCCTCAGCATATCTCTCAAGCTTCTGCAGATTTTTTCTGAGCATGTCCAGAAGACAAGGATCTGACTGCTCACGACCTGGGTCATTTCTCAGGGTTGCATCTGTACCGCAAAATCTTACAAAATTAGGCCATACCTCCCTCTGGGACCCTCCAGCATGCTTACCACTTTCTATTAAAAAACAAAAAAGCAGATTCCCCAGTCTCAGCTTTCCTCGGCCGCAACACAAGTTCAGCACATTTACTACATCAACATAGGCATTCTCTTGGGACTTAGGACACACAGGGTACCCAAGCTCTTGTACAATGCTCACACTGGTTGCTGTGTGTGAGTATCAGAATCCTTTGTCTCCAACCCATATAAAATTCAGGAGTTTCATGCTTTCTGACAGCATCCAGAAGCTAGTAAGGAGCTAACTTAGTGCCTCTGGTTAAGCCCAGATCCCTCAGACCTGACAGTAACTTCAATGGCTCTATCACCCATATTTTCTCAAAGTAAGTCAGCTTTATCTTACTTAGTATATCTGCTGTTTCCAAAGGAATGAATTCAATCTCTGTTCTCGGTGGACAGCTTTAAAGTCACCACCTCAGACTTTTACGTAATTTGAAGTTAAACAAAATTTGCATCCTTCAGTTCTCCACCCAACCCCCATCTCCCACAGTGCTTGTTGGGATCTGACATTTGAATGACCTCTTCGTTTCGGTCTACGTACATTGTTAGAGTTGCTGTTCAGTTAGACTTACCAAAGGTTTACCTGACCACTCCTGTTATTTAGTCAGACTTGCGGCTGGCATTCTTTTTTTTTTTCTTTTTTTTTTTTTTGCAAAATGGTCTCCCCAGTCTCAGGGGCTAACAGTGGGGGTTTGCTCACTAGACTCTAGCACAGCTGTGCAAGAAAATGCATGCAGCCTCTTCAAGTTTCAGATGCTGTGGGCTTATGAATGAAGTGGGAACATACTATCAACATTATTTTGGAGTGTCAAGATGGGTTTAAAAGATAGTGCATGTGATTCTTTTGCACAGAAAACAGGCGAGTGTGACAGTGTCCACAGCACTGAGAAACCAAGTTCCTTGTTTGTATCTCAGGTCTCACAACTAGGCTGACACTTTAAGAACGGGAAACTCTCAAACTCAAGGGCAAAAATTAGTAAAAATCTGCAATGCATCCATAAATTTCTGCTTTTTTGAAACCCTGTGGGTTCACTCCATCCAAAGGAGCAGAGCAGCCACTAAACACAGACACACAGACACAGACACAGACACACAGACACACACAGAGACACACAAACACAAACACACAGACACACAGACATACAGACACACAAACATACAGACACAAACACACAGACACACAAACACAGACACACAGACATACAGACACAGACGCAGACACACAGACACAGAGAGAGAGAGAGTCATTAATAAAATAACCACTGCAAATTGACTGAACAAAGTAAAGATTTGTACAGAGTCCAGCAGCAGAGAGTGAGGCTATGGACCCCAAGACTCATAACTCAAGGGAAAATCCAGGTGGTGCTGTGGTCCCAACCTGAGACCTCATCCTCAGTCCAGCCTTCAGCATCAGCTGCCTGTTCATCCAAGGCTAATGAGCTAGGTGGAACTCAGCAGTCTGACTCTCCCCGGGGCTATGTCCTGCCTTTCCCTAGCTCCATCCTTCCTGTTTTTGTTCCCTAAAGCATCCTCTAAGCAGAGATCAATTAAAACCGGGTGAGAGCCACAGAAGGGCCTGTGGGAGGAGGTCTGTGGAAAGCCCTAGAGTCCTTTGCCTAAGGAATCATTTCTCCCTCTCCACTCCCCTCCAGCTCCCAACCTTGCCTTTGGAAGTCAGAAGGGGGCAAGCAGACACTGAGCAGGTGGCTCTCGCTGGTGCCTAGGCTGATGGCAGTTTGACTGGGAAGAGGTTTGTCAGCATATGGGCTCAAAGAGCACATGGCCCCCAGTTCCTGGGGACAGGAGGGGAACAGGCAGGAGCAGATGAACTGCTAAGCAACAGGGTTGATAATTTCAATCGGAGAACTTTCCAGTGATAAGAAATAAGGGAAGGCAGCCAGTAGGGGAACATGGGAGGGGAAGCCAAGGGACATGGTAGTCTAGTCTCCTAGCAAGCCTAGCTGTGTTCTGTTCCTTTTCAAAGTGAAAATTTGTCATGAATTTGAAGCTCTTGTTTTCCCATACTTGCAGGGAGAAAACAATAGAGGGGATCCCCACAAAGTTGCCTGGGGGGAAGATGCCCACACAACTCAATTCCTGCACATTGAAATGACTTCTAACCACAGGATACTCAGTGGCTGAACTTAAACATGGATTTACAGATTGGTTGGGAGCCTTAGAATTTTAAAAAATAGCACAGAAGGAGACATACCAGAATGTGCACAGAGGTTGCCTCCAGGTTATACAAATACAGGATGATTGTGTGTGTGTGTGTGTGTGTGTGTGTGTGTGTGTGCGCGCGCGCGCGCGTGCGCGCGTGCTTATGACTATTCTTCCTCATACTTTGAATAGCTGTGTAATGTGTATGTGCAGCCTCATTATCTTAAAAGACTATTTTAAATAGAAGCAGTGCAGATTAATAAAGAAGAAACTGTGGTGTTTGATGGTTCTGGAACCTACCATATGATTGGTAAAATCCCCAAGGAAGATCTTTGTTTGTTATTTAACCTCACAAACATCCTGAAAGATTTGCGGTATCCTTTGCACAGCTGTGGAAGCTGAGTTTCAGGGGAAGGTAGAATCAACAAGCGATATTAGTGGTGGCTGGCAGGGTAAGATTCGAACACAGATGCCTCTGTCACTGGGTTGTGTAAGTAGTGGTCACAGGGCTTATGGTTGCCATTTCTAGATGTTCCTTCACTTGCAACAAACTACATATTAAACCGGCTATATCAGGTGCTCCGGTGTGGTTTAGTGAGTAAAAGTTCCAGCTGTGCATGCACAAAGACATAGTTTAGATTTCTAGCACCCATTTTAAAAGCTGGGACATCAGTATCTCTCTGATACCCTAGCGCTGGAGTTGGTGAGGAAGGGAGGGGCAGAGACAATTAGATCCCCAGAGTTTGTGAAGCAGCCATTTCAGCAACCAGCAAACTCCAAGTTCAACTAAAGACCCTGTCTCAACACCACCACCACCACCACCACCACAGCCACCACTACCACCACCAACAAAGTGAAGAGCTAACAAGAAAGACACCCAACATTAGCCTCTGGTTTCCGCATGCAGTGCATACACCAAGGCACACATGCAAACACACAGAGAGACTCATACTCCACACATAGACACACAAAAATAAATAAGATATAAGTAACGGTGAAAGCGCAAAGCTAGGAATCAAAGGGACACAGGGAAATGCTCACTCTGAACACCGGGAAGCCATACGAACTATAGCTGAAGAGCTTCTGCTGAGGTGCTCATCCCTCAAACAGAAAGGCATTGGTCACCCACATGCTCATGGGAACTAGCATTCCACTGGTGACGGGCTCACTTTACAGTGAAATTGTGCTGTGTTGTGCATTTTAGCTCTTTCTCGTGCACAGAGACATGGATATTGGGTGAAAAGGTGAAGGCTTTAGTGTATGGGCTGGCACAGGATGGGACAGTGGCTCTCCCCAACATTGCAGCTAGTGAACCCCCACCCCAGACTTCCTGTCATGTTCTTCTTCTATGGCACACACTCCAGGGAACAGCTGAGAAGGAATAGCTGCTATTATGAACCCTTTATCCCACATTATATGCTTCAGATACAAAAGGCTCAGAGGCCCATGTGCTGAGGCGTTCCCAGATAGAGGCATGATTTGGGGAGATTCTGGGAAGTTAGGGAATAGGGCATACCTAGCAGAAACAGTCACTGGGAGACATGTATAGCCTCTGTTTCTTTCTAGACTCTTCCTGCCCTTCACAAGTGGAGTCCAATCTGTCACTGGCTCCTCCCATCAGGATACTCTACTTCATTCATGGGCCAAGAACCGGTAAAGCCAAAACTCGCAGATTCAATTGGTCCTGAGCCTGAACAAGTCTTTCCTCTGCACCCCCACCATCATGAAGTTGATTATATCAGTTCGCCATAGCGATGTAAAATCCGACCAACACACCACCTCAGATAGTCTTCACTGTTCTGTGCACAACATTCTGCCTTACTTCAGCAGTTTAAACTTGAACCCCTTGTTCTCTAGGTATGTTTTAGGGATTCCATGAATACACAGGAATGTGTTGTCTTAGTTAACTTAGTTAAGGTTTTACTGCTGAACCCAGTTCTTTGTTCATATTGGGGGGGCACTGATCTGCAAAAATAAAACCATACCCCTCTCCCACCCAGAGCAGAGATGAGCTCTAACTGCAACATTCTTGGGAGCTGCTGTGGCATTACCTAGACCTCCACTTTATAATGTTCAAATAGACAAAGTAGGACAGACTTTGTCTCTTCTCATAGGGAACAATGGCTATTAAGTGTCTTCAAGTTGTTTCTAATGATTGTGCTGCTTCCAGTCTATACGCCACGTCCTGGGAGAAACTCAGCCCAAACTCAAGAAACCGAAAGACAAAAAGGTAAGGATGGATCACATGTGTTTGGATCATTTCAACTAACATTTATTGAGTGTCCACTGGGTACTGAAACAATTGGTGATACACACCTTTTTTTTTTTGCATTAAATACATTTGCTTTCTAGTGAGGGCAAGTAGCCAGCTGTTCATATGTAAGGAGAGAGGGGAAGAGGAAACAGGAGAAAAATGCAATCCCTAGACCTTTATCAGAGAAGCTTCTTGCTGTAGATGAAAATTAGCACAGAGACTCTCCAACTGGTCAACCCTAAGTGGGACATTCATATCACATCACATTCCTCCCTGCAAGGCTCAAGGATCTTCATGGAAGAGGGGACAAAAAGACTGTCACAACCAGAGGTAGAGCTGAGAAGATGGCTCAGTGTTTAAGAGCACTGATTATTCTTTAAGAGGGCCTAGGTTCAAACTCCAGCACTCATATGATGGCTAATAAGCATCCAGTATCAGCGTACCTAATGCCTGGCCTCCAAAGGCAGTGCATGCATGTAATATACACATAAACATGCAGGTGAAACACTCATAAACACAAATTTAAATTAAATTACATCTTAAAAACAAATGCAACCAACGAGCCTTTTTATAAAAGAGCCAGAGGTAGTTTATAACATCAAAGAAATGGTGTTTTCAGGTACAACAGGAAAGATGTACATATGAACCCAAAGCAATTGTAGCTTCCCAAAATAGAAGAGAAAAGGTGAATACAGAGATCCTGCTACTAGCTGAGGAGCTGATGCTATTTATTGGTTGCTGGAAAAGGGAGAATCAAGTTCTTTTAATGAGATGTGTCTGACCCCTAGTAGTTTGGCCACACAAAAGGTGGGTGTCCTTTGAAAGAATAGCTGGGTAATAGAAACTAGGAGTGATGGGAAAGAAGAAAGAGGAGGGCGAGGAGGAGAGTAAGGAGGAGGAGGAGAAGGAAGAGGAAGAAAGAAGAAGCCTCAAAGTTGGGTAGGAAGGGGTAAAAGGATGAATAAGATGGTAATGGGAGGAGTTTGGATGGGGAGGCAAATATATGAAAATGCTTTGTATGACGTTAATGATGATGATGATGATGATGATGATGATGATGATGATGATGATGATGATACAGGAGAAAGAACACTAAAGAAGGACTAGTCTTAGGGGCTGAGAAAAGAGCTATCAATAGACTCAAAGTTTATGCTTCCACCAATAGTAGACTTATGTCGTAGCATAGTTACAACTCCTGGATCTTCATCATCTTCCTACACAAATATTCATCAACTAGACATTCATGGTCTTCTCTTAGCTTGGGTCTCATGGTTGGGAGTTTAGTGGGGCTGAGGGTGGACTTTGGTGATTTAGCTGTTATTGATTCAGAAATGGTTTATTTATTGTTGGGAGGTATAGAGTCTTTTGTGATAGAGAACACATAGCAACATATACAGGAACAAGCTGCTCACATTGTATCCACACACAGAACACAAGAAGAGAAGAGCATGGTCAGAATATAAATCTCAAAGCCTGTCCCGATTGGTATACTTCTTCCAGCAAGGATCCAGCCTGTGCAGGTTCTGTAATCTTCCCAAACAGTACAACCAGCTAAGTATCAAGTATCCAAACATGAACTCATGTGGACAACTTCATATTCAACCTACAATACTGGCTGTCCCAAACACAGTGTGCGTCAGGCTGGTTATGCAATGGCAGACATCCATGAGGAGAAACTTTGCATGAGATCCAGATTGTTAATGGAGCCAAGTCAGGCAGCTGAAGGGTAGAATGAGAAAATTGTAGGTTTATGTTAAGGTGATACGTGATTGGACAGTAGTGAGGAAGGCGGGGAAAGGTCTAGGAACTTGGAGGAGGAGGCAGGAGGTGGAGATTTTCCAGAGGCAACATGGAAGCCAATGTGTATGTTTCTCTTGGTGCATCTCTAGCTTTATGAGGTTGTTATGATTATATCTAAGGGTTTTAATGGGTCTAAATTATCTTTTCTGGAGGGGCAATTTATATCTAAGCTGGTTGTAAGCTTATTGTGTAGAGGGTTTGTGGATTGAGAATTTAACATATAAACCTGTTTGATAAGTTAATAGATGTGGAGTCTTGTTTTTACTGGGCTGTGGAGAATGTGAGCTGATAGAGGAGCAGCCAGGGTGAGTGGTTTCAGTGTAGTGGCCTGCGGCTCCATGCCAGAACACGTAGCCACAGTTCCAGAGAAAGACACCTGAGAGTGGGCAGTGTGGGGACCGCGGAGTAGAGAAAAAGCTCGGGTGCTGACACTAGCGAGAAATATAAGGTTAAGCCATTTTTTTTAATATTTACAGCAACAGGTTTATATGTTAAATTCTCAATTGGAGAATTTATATTGGAGGGCGTAAGTTTCCACACTGCAGTGGCTCCTGCAGAGAGAGACCAAGCAGGCCTGGTAGCAATTGAACCATTTTTCTTTTTAATATTTACCGTAACAAAAAATAAAGTTTTCGTCTTCCATTCTGCTTCGGCTTTTTATATTCCCTGTTAGGACGGGTATGGGAGAGGGGCAGGAAAGGCGTTTGTGCATCCTTGTGAGTAACTTGATCCTAATGAAGGATAATAATGGAGATGAACCGTCTGCATGTGTTTGGCATTTTAACAGCAATGAAAAGAGCCCCTGTTCGGTATGAAATATTTAGGACCTAGGTTTGCTGAATCTTTGAAAACAAACCAAAAGCAAAACTTTTCTCATGCTCATCACCCAGTTCCCAGAAAGCCTGGTTCAGTGGCCCACTGGGATTTCCTGAACCTTGAGAAAGACCATTCTGAGCCTTCTCTCGCTCACGGCAGGCCACCAGACGCTCGGAAACCTCTACAGGCTAAAATCAGGAGGCACTTAGAAAACCATGCTTTGGCCTCAGTCCACCCTACACTACAGATCCGTCACTATTCCGAGCCCCCTCAGACACCACAGGGAGAAAGCCTGAGCTAGTCATCAGCAGAGAAATGGCTTTGTCTATCCTCCTCTCTCTCCAAACCCACAACCACATAGCCTTTGTTTTGCCTTCAACAGCCGTGCCCTGTGGCTAGCCTCAGAAAAGAAAAAAATCGGTTCCGTGCCACTCTGGATAGTACCAGATTTTAATTTCCAGGTGCCAGAATGTTTCATTTTTAACATGAATAAGCTATGTCTCTTTCTTTGCAGGGAGTTGGTCTCACATCTTAGAAAGCCTCTTTTCCTGCTGATCTTCCTACTCTTTCCTCGACGTCTTCACAGCACCCTGCAGAAGGAATCTCGTATGTCTGTTTGGAAGCTTCCCCCATCAAAGAAAACTGATTAGCCTATAGCTGAGGCAGGAAATAGATTTCTAACGTAGAATAGTTTCTAAGATTACAATGCTAGATTCTGCGCCTAGTGATTGTATTACCTGTTGATTCTAAACTAAGATTGTGTGCTGTTTTTCTTCACACAGCAACTCAACTGAGTTCCAGAGAAAGGTACGGCAGAAAAGCGTGGTGTGCAAGGGTGCACCCCAGCCATGAGAGTGTGAAAGCGCGACTGCCGGCGTTAGTGTGGGACACACACACACGCACACACACACACACACACACACACACACACACACTATATATAGGAATATATATCTATGTAGATATATAAATATATATTTTATGAAACATATATCCTGTGGGCTGAGTAGCAAAAAAATGACTATTATCTGGAAAACTTGACTTCTTATAATTAAGGGCTATTCTGGGTCTACTTAAATATAAACCACTAAATAGAATGCCTTATAATCTACTATAATCTATACTTTATCCATATGTACTTTAAAATACAATATTGCATCCTGTAATATTGACAATATTATTAAAGTAAATCTCTAAATTAAATCCCACCACAACAAAATATGTTCATGATGTTGATATATTTATAGTCTCCTCAGTGCCTTTGGAATGGCATTTCCAATGCTGCTTCAGAGGCACAGGATAGTTCATTTCATTTGCAGTAAAAAGAGTGCATTAGTCTGGCCTTTCAGTTCAATATAATTTATTTTTTAACATACCTAATATATATTGTATTATTATGATGCTACAAGTAAAAATATAGGAATTATTTATGGATATATTAGTCAGTGCCCTGTTTTACTTACTTAATTTTGCAAATGCAAGTGTATTTTTAATGTTAAAATGCTTTTTATAATTGTAAACATATAATTATGTATGTATGTATATATATATATATATATATATATATATATATATATATGTATATACAAAATTCAAAGTCATGACTTAAGAGAATTACTCAGAAATGGAATTGCTGCATCACATGGTATGTGCTCCCTTTAAGGTCTTGAGTCATTGTTTTCAATATTACCCAGTGTTTCTCCAGAAGAACGCACTGGTCTCTCTTCAACACAGTAGGATTTGAGCTCATGCCCTCAACTTGATAACTCTGCCTATAGTTAGGAGAGGATGTTCACATTTTTGAAGTTTTATTGATGAAAAAAACTATCTTGTTTTAATGAGAATATTTTCCATTATTTAAATAGCAGAGTGTTTTTAATATACACCTGATATTAAATTTCTTCTGAAATTACTTGTTTATTTTCCTTGCCTTTCAATTAGGATGATTCATTTTTTATTTAAAAATTAATTTTAAGAGCTCTTTGTATGGTGAGTATATTTATTCTCTGGTACAAATATTACAAAAAAATGCTTTTTAATTCATCCTTATCCTCTTTATTTGTTGATGATATTTTCATATAAACAATAAACAAATATCACTGAATTTATCAGACTTTTTTCATGGTTGATGCTTTCCAAAATAGATTAAAAAGTCAGTATCTTCTGAGATCATAAATTCATAGCAAATATTTGTTTTAGCAATATACTTTACATTGAACTCATTGATTCTATAGAATTAGGATACATTATGCAAGACACTCATTGATTCTATAGAATTTTGATACATTATGCAAGACAGGCATGTCGTCACACATTGTAATCATAGACCGGTTTGAAATCCTCTGCTCTGTTGTAAGCAGTGTTAGAAACCAAATCCTCTAATCTTTATAATTTAATAAGGTGATAGGATGTTAAACATCTAGAGCAATATTCACAAGGTAACCAGAGGTAAAGCTAAAATGTCTACTTTTCACAATGCATGTGTTATATAGTAGGAAGTTGCAACTTTGAGAAGGATTCAAGTCTAGTTAAAGGCGGGAATCCACCCAGTAAGATGGTCCCCTGCATTGCTTTTTTTCAAAGTTAAGTATCTACTCGGTATGTTAGATCAGACCTAGGTGACTCCAGGGAATAGAGCTAAGAAAAATGGACAGAAATTACTAGAGAAAAATTTTGACTTTTCAAAGAATTTTACCAAGAAATTGTTCAGCACAAGAGCAGGCCACTTTAAAAAAAAATGGGAAAGGGGGTATATACCAGTTGTTTTTCCACACTGCTGTGACCAAATACCTGACAGGAAACAGTTTTAAAAAAGGAAGAATTTGTTGAGCACACAATCTGGGAAGGGATGGTGGCCATGGGGAAAGGAAAAGCCTGGTGGCAGGAATGTGAGGCAATTGGTCTCGTTGATCCAGAGTGAGGAGCAGACACTGGACAAAAGATGGGATCCAGCTACCAACCAGACCCAATGACACATGTCCTCCAGAAGGCCCCAACTGTGCAAATGTTCCACAGTAACATAACACCTCAAGCTGGGCACTCTGTTTTTGTATATACAAGCCTGTGGGAGCCATTTCTCATCCAAACCACAATAGAATAAGTTTGTCTGTGTTAAACAGCTGGCTTTTCAAGGATGCAACATAAAAGAGTTTCAGATCAAAAGTGGCACAGAGTTATTAGAAAGACATTTGTCTCTAAATTTTTGTCATTCATCCCATTGTGGTCTTAAAAATCAATATTATAACTTTATTGGCATCTAAATGCAGCCATGGAGGAATCTGCTCTGGGAGATTCTGAAGGCAAGTGAGATGAGACATTGGCTCCTGGAACTATGGATGCTGTGGTCTATTTTCCTTTGACTACGAGGCAGTTGGAGTGAGACACAGAAACAAAGCCAATGAAAATCGAATAGGTTCCTACTCAGTCTTTGCTTTTGTTTAAACTTTTAAGTATGAATCAAAGCACCCTGGGGCATCCCCAGGTCTCACTTTTGTCAAGTTTCTGCACAGAAACGCACAGAGATGAGATGCATTTTTCACCCTACTCCCCTCCATAGGATTTGGAGAAGAGAACTTCTTTTAAAGCCTCAGTAAAATATTCTGAGATTCCTGAGTTGCGCTATTCAAATGCAATAGTTTTATCTATTATTTATCCCGGTGGCTTTTGGAGAGGAACCCTTTCTGCTTTGCAAAGAAGAGAGGCACAGCTTTGAAGCAGCCCCCTTAGGGCAGTTTTCCTTTTGGAATAAGCAGTCACCAAGAACAGGGGGTGAAGGTGGTGTCATTAGAGTCTGGGTTCCCGTTATTTCGGTTCATTTTATGCTACTTGAGATTGGATAATGTGTAAAGAACAAAGATTTGTTTCTTAGATCCTGTGGGACTGGGAAGTCCAAGTTGTATCATTGCACATGATGAGTGTTCACATCATTGTACCCTCCCATGGTGGAAGGCAGAAGGCTATCTGAGTAAGTGCATGTACCCGAAAGCACCTAGACGAAGCGAGGGAAGGGGTGGCTAAATTTCATCCTTTTCACAGGAACCCCTTTCACGATGGCCATCTCCTGTGACAATGATGTGACCCATTTATGTAGGCATAGGCTTCATGATATAACCACCTCTTAAAGTTTTCACCCTCATTCTGGTTGTACTGGGACATCTTTGATAAACTTTGGGAACAGATCTTAAGCCACAGTGTCTGTGTAAAGATCTCATAGCCAAGGACATTGGTTCAGCAAGTGGAGGGTCACTTGGACGTCTAGCTGTGGTCCTCTGAAGATTTGCTGTTCTCACTACATGTAAAGGTTAGACAAATGAGGACAGCAAAAGAGTCTGTCCTCATCACTATAGTCTCTCAGCTTTCTCACAGGCAAAAATAATAAGGTGGGCACAAAACATGGGGCAGAGCGTGGTCAGTACAAGATTCTACAGGCCTTATAAATACAAGGCTGAGTGAAAAACCAGAAGGTCAGGCGCAATAGAGATCTGTATATACAAATGTAAGGTAAGGTGTCTAATGTGTGGCATTTGAAGATAATGTTGCTCTTTTGTGTGGGGTTCGTACTAATGTCCAGAGGGGTCTCTAGGGCTTCTAGAATTCCAGGAATATTCTGCCTTGAGCAAAGTGCTGGTTTCTCAGAGTGTGCTAAATGTGTGAGGTGAATTATCTTACATTTATGATTTATGTACATAGACGTTATAACGTATGCTTCAATTGAAAACAAGAGGGAGATGACAACTTCAGCACTTAGCATGATAAGTGTGCCTGTGTGTTTGTGTGTTTATGTCACTCAGTTCTCCTAACACCATAAGTGAAGCAAGTGATTCTTCATTTTCGCTCCAGAGGCGGATGCGAAGAATTCTACAAGATGATAGTGTAGGTTATCTACATTATCTACACTGTGGTTGGATCAAAACTGGGTTTTCTTGACTTTAATTGGAGGCTCAAGTTTTCACTAAACGTTTTACAATATCCAGAGCAAAATTATGCTTTGACATTCAAAAAGAAAAGGAGAGCTACCATCGAGACCAATCTGTGGGGAAAGACCCTTTCACTGGGGTCACCCAAAACCGTAGAAAAGTACAGCTATTTGTATTGTGATTCATAAAAGTAGCAAAGTAAAAGTAAAAAGTTATAAAGTAGTAGCACAAAATAATTTTATGGTTGGGGTTCACCACAACATGAGGGCCACAGCATTAGGGGGTTGAGAACCACTAATCTAGACCCTCTCCTAGCCAGAGCTTCAACCCATAATGATAAGGAAATCTCTTAAGTCAAAGAACAATCCAGAAAAGTCTTGGAGCTATCCTGCTAAATACATATTATTAATCTGTAATCACTGAGAAAGGGATTTTCAAGCTTGCTCAGTAGAGAGACAGAGGGTGCTGAGCTCCTCAGTAGCCTTTCCTAGGCACTGGGCAACACTAGAAATTTACTCACCTACCCTCTGTCTTTAGCCTACAGGGACTTGTCCCAAGGCCTGAGTAGAAGGGAATAGGGACAAATTTCAAGCTACTCATATCAATGTAGGCACACAGTCAAGAACTTAAAAACGTGGTCTTTAGACAAAATGAAATTCTCTTCTTGCTATTCTGAAGAATTGCTCTTTTTAGTTTGCTCCTTTATGCCAAATACCTTGGGGTAGTCCTTTGGCACAGCTACTGCTACTGGTCTGTTCTGGAAGATGCTGTGGTCCTTCTTGCTTTGTTCTGGAAGCTTCAAGACCCATTAGGTGCCCAGTGATGCTGCATCCCCTCAACCTTACAGGAATGGCAGGCCCTTGCAGCGGAGTAAGAAAACCCCCTTCCCTAGCCAATGTTCTTGTCTGCTGAATGCTAAGGGAGCACTGCTTGTGTTCCTTAGGAACTAATTCAGTCACAGGCCACATCTCTGTCTGTTGAGTTCTAGACACATGAGAATACAGGAAAACTGCCCATGGAAGCTCTGCTAAGCGGCAGCATGTGACTTGTTCTGGCCACAAGACCATACACGAGAGAATGAGAGCAAGTTATGGGCCAGATCAAAGAGAGGGCTGTGAGTTCTCTGTTCCCTTTATTCCCTCCCATAGGGTGATGAGTGACCCATGTTCCAGAGCACAGCAAGATAAGAAGAGTCTTGATCCTTAAGTTATCATATGGAGGGCAGAACCTTAGAAGGAGGCAGCTAACACCAATGGAAAAATGAACCTGTAAGTGTTTAAACAAAGAGATTTCTTCCTCCACAGCACCTGTCCCAACAATCTTTTAGCTCTGTTTATGGTCTCTTGTCACTAGGACCCACCCACATGTTTAGAATGCAGACTACCCTGAAGGGTCTCTTATCTCAGCCTTTTCCATATCTCCTCTTAATATGATTCTTTGCCATTAGGCAAAAATACTTCTGTGTACGGTCTCAGAGGAGCCATGTCTTACATTCAGCTGTTCAGAAGATCACTCAGATTTTACATCTCAGCTGGAGTTGGTGCTTACGGGTTATGATGTAAATAGTAGTATCTTTGTGCATGTGTGATGGGTTATCTCCTGAGCCCTAAGGCATTGTATTTATTCTATGGATTGTAAACTTGACAAGATCTAATATTACCGAGGACACAGATGTCTAGGCATGCCTATGAGCAAGTTTCTACATTGAGTTTACTGAGCAAGTGGCCCTGGGTTGTATATAAAACAAGCTAGTAAACATTGTTCTTCCATGGTCTCTGCTTTGATTCCTGCCTCCGGGTTCCTTATGTTCCTGCCCTGATCTCCTATCACTGTAGGACATAACATATAAGATGAAATAAACCCTTTCTTTCCCAAATTCTTTTGTTCATGGTGTTTATCACAACAGTAGAAAGCATACAGGACACATGGTCTAAGGTTCTGGAACAGAATGAGGAGAGAGATCTTAATTCTTCTTTCTTTGCTTCTTCCTGTCTGCAGATTGCAATGAAGCCAGTCAACACATGCTCCTGCTATCTGCTGGGCTTTCCTCGATGTAATAAGATGTCTCCCTTAAACTGTAAAACAAAGTAAACTGTTTCTTTTCCTATGTTGTCAGATACTTAGTCACATCAGTGGGAAAAAGTGCTTAATGGAGAGAGGGGAGAGGGAGGCAGAGAGAAAGAGAGAGAGAGAGAGAGAGAGAGAGAGAGAGAGAGAGAGAGAGAGAGCGTCTGAGGGAAGATGGTGGTAATAGATCACACTCACTCACAAACTATTCCCAGGTACGTGTTATGCCAAATAGTCCTGCAAGTGGTCAGTCTGGAGTGGAATTTTGAGTCTTTTGTGTATACAGAGAGGCCATGGAGGAGTTTTTGGATGGCTATATAGATTTTGTGGCACAAATCTACTTTAGATAGGGAATGTATATTTCTCTTAACCCACAGTCATGAGAGAGAAAAAGACACTGGGATTTCTTATATATCCAACATCCACTGGTGGAAATGTTCTTGCTCGCCAGAAGAATGTCCTTAAGCCTGGATAAAGTGTATTGTGGCTCTACTCACAGTTCAGCAGGTGACGTCAGAGTTTCTATTGCTGTAATGGAGCACCATGACCAAAGCAACTTTGTGGGTGTGGATGAGGTTTTTGCCTTACTCCTTCGCATCATTACTGAAGAAGTGAGAACAGGAACTCCAACAGGAAAAAACCTGGAGGCAGGAGTTGAGGCAAAGGCCATAGAGGAGTGTTGCTTACTGGCTTGCTCCTCATGGCTTTCTGTTGCTTTGTTAAAGAAAAGAAGACTACCAGCCCAAGGTTGTCCCTACCCATAATGGGTCAGGCCTCACCACATCGATCATGAATTAAGAAAAAGATGCCCTATCGGCTAGCCAACAGCCTCATCTTATAGAAACATTGTTGTAATGGAGACTCTCTTCTCTCTAGTAATTTTTGCTTGCATCAAGCTGACATAAAACTAGCTCAAATAGGTAGCATCTTCCTGGAGAAACCATAGTTAGCCCAGAGTGCTAGGACCAGTAAAAGAGGTGAAGCTGACACAGAAGAGATAGAAGGAGGATAAAGGTGCCCCAGAGCTTGAGCTAAACTATGGGACAGCCATTTCAGCATTTCCAGAAGTCAGTGACAGGTAGCTAGCTGTACCATTATTGGGTAGTATATCTGATCAATTGTTCGAGGTCAAAGATAACAGAGTCCATAAAACAGGTCCATAAATTAAAATGGCTAACAAGTTTTTCCTAGAGATCAGGAACTCTTACTCATAATAATGCTTCACACTAAAAAAAAAATAGTTCTCACAAAAAATTCCAAAAGAGGCAATCTGTTCCTGGGGGGTAAGACCCTATTGCTGAAGATACCATATACTTGAATAATAGAACAAGGGGAAATCAAACTCATATTTACGTGAAATCTTCTCTCCTCCCAGCAAGCTTTCGTGGTGCTGGAAGGTGCTGTGCACACTGCCAGGGGTGAGAAGTGGTCATCAATGTTATCCAGCTGTGAACTGGGCAAGCTCCAATAATAAGTGATCTACAAGATGCATCTACTGACGCAGTAGTGACTTCAATGCTACATGAGAAGCCTAATGTAGCAGCAAATATTAAAAGGAATGACCAGTCCTAGCTATCGCTGGCATTGTAGAGCCATATGGCATCTGCAGGGTATTTTCATCTCAGCTGTAACTGATTTCCTGTTGTGAACTCTGCTCACATTCCCAGCAACTGCCTTCTATGGTTATTGTCACAATTCCCATTATTCCTACAAAATGAAAACTCTAGAAACTTGTAATTTAACAATCAGATTTATATCAGTAAATTCTTATTCCACACAATAAATTCAGAGCCAATTGATATGATATAATCTACCTACCTAGACAAGACAAATCACCCCATAATAACCCATCCCTATTAAGACATTCATAGCTACCTGTGGCTATCTAAACCCACACGAAGATGGGTCACATTGTTCCTCCTCCTTCTTGGCTTCCCCTCTCTCCTGGCTTCTCTCCCCTTTCCAAAACTCTGTCCCCCACCTTACTTTTTCACTGCCCACTCACAGGCCTTGCTTTATCTTGTGCCTTCCCTCGCCTGTATATCAACTACAAGGTAACATTTTCTGATTTGATTTAAGGTCTGCTCTACAAGATATTTGGGACCATTCGTGGGTTGAAAAATCTGTGGCTAAATAGGCCTTAGCAGAGAACCCTACTAAGGTTACTCTGCTGAATAAACGTACTATCAAACTTCTTGTAATGACTTACTGTATACCCATAGATAGACTCAACCCCATCAAGAAGCTTCTTACAGCAGAGGGTGATTAACAGAGACTCCCAACTAGTCAGTGTGCAGAGAATAAGGAACTATGGACTGTTCAGTTCTAACTGGGACATCTATATCACATTCCCTTCCCAAAGGCTCAGGCATCATTGTGGAAGAGCAGGCAGGAAGACTGTGAGAACCAGAGACTGTGAGTAACTACAAGGAAACAATATTTTTAGACACAACGGAGGAGATTCATACACACTCATAGCAATTGAGACAGCATGCAAAGACCAGTCCAGACAAACTCAAAGACATAGGGGGAAGTGGACACAACCCCCCCCCAAGCTGAGGAATTATTGTCATTTAATGGCTGCTGTGAGATGGAGAGAAAAGGTCAGTTTTATTTTATGATATAATCCCTGGCAGGTCAAGCATACTCCAGGGGATGGTTTCACACTCAAGATTATTTGGGCAGCACAAACTGGAGTTATTGAATTTCAAAAACATTTTTTAAAGTTGGATGGAGAGGTAGGTGTGAGCCGTATTGGAGGAGTTGGAGAAAGACAGATGAATATGACCAAAATACATTACATAGAATCTCAAACAATTAATAAAAATGTTATTTTAAAAAATAGTTCTCTACCTTCCTCTCAAAGATATTTTCCCATCATTTATTCTAAGTCTTACAAATGTTATGTGGTAGACATAGCAAAAATAAAGGCAAAATATAAATTAACATTCTTTTTGCTACAAATACCACCAGACACAATGTATAAGACTGATGAGCTCACTGAATACATGCATGTGTGTATGTGTGTGTGTCCATTTGTGTGCACATACACATGTCTGATGTGCATGCATGCAGAGTCTAGAAGAAGGATGTGAGATGTTCTGACCTATCATTTTCCACCATTTCCCCATGCAGTAGGTATCTCAGGGAACTAGAAGATGACCATATAGACTAAGCTTGTTGACCAGCGAGCTCTCAGGATCCACTTGTCTTTGGACTCCAGTGCTAAGGTAACCGGGGCAAGCAACCATGCCTGTCTTCAATATATGTTTCTAGGAGATCTCCACTGAAAATTCAGAGAAGAGGCTAAAAGGAGTAAGTTTCCCCGTGTAACAGAAGCCAATGGTGACGCCTAGATACCCAGCTTTTAACTGCTGCAGGCTGAATGTGTCTCTAAAAGCATGTGTTCGCAACTTTACCCCACGGATGTGCCAGTTTCTCTTTGGGTTGACATAATATGAAAGCCCTCATTAAATGCCAGCCCTTCAGTCTTAGACTTCCTAGACTCTGTCCTGTGAGAAATGAACTTCTGTTCATTATCAATTACTCAGTCTGGCACTTGGTAATAGCCTCAAGTAGCCATTGATCCAGGTATGTAACCTCTCAAAGCCTATCCTTTTGCCATGGACACTATTTTGTTCACTGTTGTAACAGATAAATAATGGGGTCAGAACCAGGAGCAGAATCTGCTGAGACACTTGACTATGAGTTTGCACCTTTATTTAGTAAACCACAGACAACACACAGCAACTGGTCTCTTACTGCAAATAAGACGTGCCCAACTATGTCTTATTTGGCTGCTTAACCAACCTCATCAATACCTCATAGTAGAGAGCAAGGTCCTGCAGCCAAGGAACACAGTTTTCCCAAGACATCTACCAGTGTCAAGACCTGAAAAGGCTGCTAGGTACCAACCAAAGATGTTTAAAGAGCAGTTATTGCAAATGCTTGCCAAGATTCAACGCTGAAGACAAAACCAATATCCCCTCCTATTCCAAGTTTAGACCCATTAGAATCTAAGAGGAGGTCTGTTAGAATTTAGAAGGATTGCTTAGGTTCTCTGTCTCTGTCTCTGTCTCTGTCTCTGTCTCTGTCTCTCTCTCTCTCTCTCTCTCTCTCTCTCTCTCTCTCTCTCACACACACACACACACACACACACACACACACACACACAAACACAAATAGTTGTACCTGGATTATATATTCCCACATTCATTTGTAATAAGACAGTATATAAAATAGGATTTAAAAAATGGACTTTCAAAAGAATGACCTACAGATTATCAGGCCCTTGAGAGGAGTTAATTGCCGCTGCTGAGCCCAAAGTTGAATGCAGGTAATACATAAAAAAGAAAGATACTTCTCATTATCTAATGATAGCAACTTTTAAAATATTTATTAAATGATCCTCAAGGCCATGTGAATGGGTTTTCTATTGTGGAGCCAAATTTAGGAGTGATGTATTCTATACTTATTCTTCTGTCTAGGATAATTAGACATAAATGTCTTCTGTACTTTTCCAGCCCTCCCCTTCCTTTCTTCTGTTCTTTCTTCCTTCATTCTTTCCTTCCTTTTTCCTTTCTCCTCTTCCCACTGTCCTTTTCATGTTGTTTGAAAAGTGCAGAAAAGCACAAACAATAATGGATTGTGTGCTCCTGGCCGGGAAGTAAGCTACTTGATTTTGTAAATAAGATAAATAGAACAATTAATGGAAGTTGGAAACATCTTCTCTGCACTTCCCACATATGATCACCACCATCAATTTAGGGTGCATTTTCCAGTGATGTTTTATATTACATATGCAGCTATAAATAGAATGTTATTAAGTTATGTGTTTTGTATAAGTGGTATAATACTGAATCTAGCATTCTGCAAGTTACATTTTTCACTCAATATTATGTCTTTTAACTCTCTGCATTGGAACATGCAAATCTAATTAACTCATTTGTTTAGTAGCAACCCATTGCATGACTCTTGACAGTTCATTTATCTCTTCCCCTATTGAACATGGTATTTCTTCCTAGTTTTCAAATACAATGAAATTTACTATAGGTATTTTCAGCATGAACAGTTGTACACATGTTGGAGAGTTCCTTGGTATATAGACCTGACCATAAATTCTTTTGCCATTTCAATTTTTCTAGATTGTAAAATCTACAGTAAATTGAGTAAAATGTGGTGTATTTAAATGATCTTAGACTAATGTGCTCTTGTTTTGTCTTTGAAAAACATGAACTGTCGTGAGTAGGATCATAGAATATTAGCTTAACATAAAGGGGATCCTAAGGTAACCAGTTTTCTCAATGGCTTGCAATGGGCCATGTGGAGCCAACCTTTGGAATTGTTTGGAATACCATAAACATATGAAACTCCACTAACTAGAAGCCACGGGTACCCTCTAAATCAGATCTCCATGGCTACTTATCAAATCTCTTTTGAAGTGCTTCCATGATCTTATAGGAACTGTTTTATATCTAAAAGTAGGTTTTCCTTCAGTCTCTTTCCTTAGAGCTGTTTTTACTCCACCACTGGCAAACCTTCCACCCATCCTTCAGAGTCCTTAAATTGAGGGGCTGGGTAGACAACAGCCAGGACCACTTGCTGCTCTTCCAGAAGACCAGAGTCTGGTTACCAGAACTCACATTGTGGCTCATAACCACAAACTCCAGGTTAGGGGATCTGACGTTCTCTTCTGACCCCCATGAAAATCTGCACGCACGTGCACATACCCACACACAGGCATGCACATATATGCACATAATTAGAACTGGGAGTTCTCAAATTATCCAAAAATTTCTTTCTTTCCAAAGCAACGCCACTGATAATCTTTACTTTCTATCATTGTAAACACAAAGGCCCCTCTCTCCACATCTACTTTCTGATCTGTATAAAAGCACGCCTGATGTACTCACACCAATCAGAAGTTTGATCAGATTTAATGGCTCACAGCAATGGTATTATATACACAGCCTGGCTGGAGATGTGGAGCTTGGCCTTTTCTCAGTCATGTGAACTGAGTGGAGCCTAATAAGGATTTCTCTGGATCCTTAAAAGACTCGCATTTGAATGCCAGAAGCAAGCAGTATTTTAGGAATTAAGTATTCCAATAATTACCTTTTATATAATTCCCCATGACAACTTCCTAATGTTTAGCTGTCTAGTATTGTGATAAAGATTGTCAATGAAGAAAAAAATTAATGATTTTTTTTTAAAAATAAGGGTTCTCAGTGTTTGAAGATAGATTTCTCTTTCAAGAGTCCAATGCAGTCTTGTGGGTGGGCAGGGAAGGCTACTTTGGTTATAAGGGGTAGGCCTCCAGCACCTCCAGATTGCCTCAGGATCTTATTCTTGAAATTAACATGGAAATGCACCAAGGCGATAGCCCTTAAGGTGTTCTTTGTGACTCTGTGATATTTAAAACTGGAAAGGAACGTGAACGGTAGCAGTAGCCAACATGATAACTTAGAAAGTCTGCAGCCTAAAGGCAAGATCCAGCCCTTCTACTTTTGCTCTCTGTGACCTTGAGCAACAGGTTCCTCTCAAGCTTGTTTTAGTAATCTATTAGAAAATGGATAATACATATTTACCTTATGGAAATACAGTGACTAACATTAGATTAGCGGTTCTCAAGCTGTGGGTCTTAGCCCCTTTGGAATTGAGCAGCCCTTTCACGGGGGTCACAAAAGACCCTCAGAAATCACAGATATTTATATTGTGATTCATAACAGTGACAAAGTGACAGTTATGAAGAAGCAATGAAGTAATTTTATGGCTGGGGATCACAATGTGAGGAACTGGATTAAAGGGTCACAGCATTTGAGACCCATTAGATGGTATGTCTAAGGCAGAGCCACAGAAAGGGTTTCTTAAGTATTTGGTATTATCAAAGATGTTATGCTGTAACCATATGGTAAAGTTCTGTGTGCACAATAAAAAAAAATAATGTTGTGGAAAACTAACGACATTGGGATGTTTATGGTGACGTTTAGGCCAGACCAAGGCTAGTCAGAAGACAAGGAGAAAAGATATAAAGATGTGAGCAAGTACAGGCACTTCCTGTCCACTGCCTCACAGGCACTTCCTGTCCACTGCGCAAGGGTAAGAGAAAAAACAGGGAATGGCAAGAAGTTTGGGCTTCTAAATGAAATCAAAGCTCACCCTCTCTCCAGTCTGCCTGCAAGTAAACGTCATTTTCCAAGAGCCCAAAGGGTGGGGCCCCACACATCTGCAAGGGGTTTCCAGTAGAAGCCTCAGCTAGGTGGGGAAGTGGCTCATTTCCATGGCTGCTGCTTCGTAGTATTCAGCATTTATAGTGCGTGGCTGCAGGCGTGGAGTGCCTTCCAATTATGTTTAAAGGGTATTTGTGGAGCCAACTACCTGCAATTACTCTCCAGCCTTCCCCTGGGTATTTGTGCACTTTTGAATGATTTTTCTGAGGTGATTTCTCTAGATGGTTAACCCTTGACTTCGTGGTATTCCTAAACAACTATGATCTGGGAATGATGCTAGTGGGACGAGAGAAAGCTTTTCTTCATAACCTAAAGAGCCAACATGATGGAGAGCCTGGCTGCTTGCTACCACCACAGGACTGTTGGTAACGGGAAAACGTGACTGTCTAAAAAAGATTTGAAAGCTCCCTGGTAAAGAGGTTTAATGCCCAGAGAGGTCCTAGGTCCAGCTCTGTCTTGCTGAGTGCTGAGCTAGGCAGATGATCAGCCCACCTCGGGAATAAATGAGGATTGCAAATTGACTTGGCTGTCAGGGCCCAGGAATTGAACAGAGAGATGATCCGAAAGCCATTGCTTTGACTATGTTGACTTTGAATGTCTTAAGATATGTCCCTTCTTGGTCCATCCCCTCTCAAGACTTATGGCTCACACCCACCTGTCCGTTGGTATCTCTTGATTTTTAGTAAATACTACAGGAGAAATAAGGGATGGAGGTGGAAAAGAGAGAAGATGTTCAGAGCAGAGATGCATGGAGCTACTGGCAGCTCGTCCCTACTTGGAAGAAGGCCTGTCAGGTTCTCTTTTTGTCTCTGCCACGCTGTCGACGTTGGCCAGATGGCCAGACAGACACTCTCATGTCCCACCCTTGACTTATAAAGGACTTATTTGCTGCTGCAGCAGCGGCAATGAAGGCGGTTCCAGCCATGTCCTTTGTTCCTAAGATCTAAGGCACTTAGGGAGGCAAAAAGGAAATCATGGGACTCTAAATGACCATACCTGAAATGCCTCAAATGTGCATCATAAGCCACATTTGACTAATTGAATTAGGGACTGCCAGTCATCCAGTGCTACAGATACACTCAGAGATGAAGGAAATCTTCTCAGGAAGGGAGTGGGCTGTGCAGAGAAAGGGAAGAGAAGCTGCAGGAGGAGCAGCAGGTGCCTGTCTGCTCCCCAAGGAGGCAAACATTCCTGCCATTGCCACAAGGGAATCTCTCTCCATACATCAACTCTTTCAGGGACGAGAAGTGTTTTAAACACTGAAATTAAGCTAATAGAAGTGCATTGGCTGACGGAGAGGGGCTCAGAACACATAGTAGTGGAAGAGTGCAGTTCCATTCTTGGGCAAGTTTGAATCAAGACGCTGGCAGATGCGACTCAAGAATAGGCACAGCTCCCTCAGGGATCCCACGACAGACTCCCTTTTGCCAAGAGAGGAGTTTCTCATCACCCTCCCTTCTTCTTGTCAAAGGCTGGTACTGTGTGAGCTGGCGGCAGGCTGACAAGGTTACAGGGAGAGATCTGATATGTTATCACACTTTTGGAGCCCATGACAGACAGGCTTGTGTGGAGTGGGCCCATGGCCTCTTCTTGCCTCCCTCTCCAAATATCCACCTCCCACCCCCTACCAGTCTGCCTCACACAGGCCTGCCAATCAGAGACAGAGATAAGAAGCTGACTAGAGTCCTCATCCCAAAGCCAAGCATCGAAGGCAATTATGTGTGAGTGGGAGAGAGTCTTAGTGCTTGTCTACCTCAGGTCTGAGGCTTGTAGAGGAACTACACAGAAGATGCCAGAGCAGCAGTTATGACCTTCTTCAGGACACCGGGCTACTCTTACAGACATCACGTATCACGATTACCCTCACTATCAACAATCCATGGCCATGGAAAGGGCCATGTCTGTGGAGGTGGGGCAGGCCTGCCACCTGTTCACAGAGGCCTTTAAAGAAAGCCATCAAACCAGCTGCAGCACCCAGGAGTCGGTCCTGCACCTCATTGGAACAACATAGTAGAGCTCATCTTGGTGGTAATGAAGGATGTCTGTGAGCTAACCCCAGTGAGGGTTGGGGTGAGCTAGCCAGAAGGCCTCGGGCCAGAGAGAGCTAGCCCTACCCAACCCTACTTTTTCATCTGCAAGGTGTAGTGTGGGTTCAGGAAAGACACCACTACCTCTCCAAGCATCCTATCTCCATGACACAAGACAACAACAGAAGAGTCCCAGTAAGGAGTCAATATTCATGGTATAGCAGAAGCCAAAGGCCTTGAACTAGACCGATGACTCATTGCAATAAACATTTGCAAGAAAAGCTGTTTGAACAAAAGGGTATGTTCTGTGACACACCAAAGCTTCCACTTCTAGATGGTGTTTTGTTTATATATACGTGTGTGTGTATGTGTGTATGTGTGTATATGTGTGTGTGTGTGTGTGTTTTCTTTTTAAAGGAGGTTGCAAGAGTGATGGGCAAAAGGATAAGTTGAGTGGGATGGGGTGCAAGACGTGAAATTCACAAAGAATCTATAAAAAGTAGAAAACTATGAAGCTACACAGTCCACACTCTCCACGTTCTTTCCAATTCCACAGGATGCAGAGTGTGGACATGGGACCACTGAAGACAGCTTGGTAATGGCCCGTGAAGATGTCACTTAGAGCATTCACCACGGGCAATTACATGCAGATCCTTAGTAAACTGAAAACAGATCGACCATCTGATCTCCCACTTTTCTGCTGGGTATAGACCCAAAGGGGTGGAGACTGACATGTGACAAGGCATGTGTTCTCACAAATACATTTCAGCTCTGTTCACAATGGCCAAGATGTGGAACCAAGCTGGGTGTTCATCGGTTGGCTAATAAATAGAGGAAGTATAGTGTGTAAGCCTAGTGAACTGTTGCTCAGCCATATAAACGAATGAAATTCTGTCACCTGTGGCAGCACGGAGACAGGAGAAGATCATGTTTGGTAAAATAAGTCAGGCATGGAAAAGTGAACATTTGCAAGTTCTGCCTACAATTTAAAATCTCAGAGAAGGAGAGAAAAGAATAATGGTTACGATAGCTGAACAGATAGCTCAGTGGTTAAGAGCACCCTCTGCCCTTCTAAAGGACCTGGGTTCAATTCACAGAATGCACATGGCAGCTCACAGGTACCTGTAACTCCGGCTTTGGAGTTCTAATATCTACTTCTGGTTTGGAAGGACAGCAGACATACATGTGGTACACAGATAAACATGCAGACAAACATGATTATATATATATATATATATATATATATATACAATTTTAAAAAAGTTACCAGAACCTAGGAAGGTTGAGGGAGAGGGCAAATGGGGAAAGAACTACCAGGTACAGAGTGCAGTTGGACAAGAATAGCCCCCAATGCTCTGTAGCAGAGCAGGTGACCTGTGGTTGGTGGCAGCCAGCTGCATATCTCAGAATGGCTAGTGGAGAAGGTTCAGTGTTTCTGACATGGAAAAGGTGAATGAATGTATAAGGTTATAGACATTCAGCGTACACAGACTTGAACACTGCACACTGTATGTCTGCGCTGGGGCTGGCTCTGCAAGCATGAAGACCTGAGTTTGAATTCCCAGCACCCAGGTAAAGAGCTAGGCATCGTTGTGATATTTGTAACCCTGATATTTTGGGTCTGAGGCAGGTGGATTCCACTTTGCTAGCTAGTCCAACTGATGAATTTGCAGTTCGGTGAGAGATTCTATTTCATGGCAAAAAGGCCAAAATGTGAAGATAAAGATATTAGATATCCTGATCTGGCCTCCACATAGATGTGTGCATAGATATGTGACACACACATACTAAAAATGTCATACTGTGCACGAAAAATATATTTGATCACTCTGTGACAATTCAAAAAAAAAATATTTACAAAAACCCAAACTACCAGGCTACAGTAGCTCATGAACCACAACACTACAGAGAGAACTCAGCAACACAAGATGTCACCAAGCCTTGGGGCCCTGCGCCTGGATGGGTGGCTGACACTCTCCTGTCTGCCCCAGATGCCTACTTGCTCTTCTTCATGCTTCTGGTGTAGAAAGAATATAGGGGTCCCTCAAACTCCAGACTCTGTCACTGCAGTTACTCAGGACTCCCTGAGGGGATCTTCCAGCTCAAACAAGATGTCCGTGGCCAGAAACAGGGGTGTCATATTAGAACATACCTGAGCTCAGTGCTGTTAGCTATCCTGAGGTCTCATTTATTTTCAGAATTGACTAACATCATCTGGTGTTTGTTCACTGAGTGTCACACTATGTTCCAGACAGTGGCCATAGGCCTGATCTAAGAACTCTCAAGAAAATAACTCTGAGAGATAGATGCATTCGTTCCCGTTTTATGTAGCTAGGAGCAGGTTTTGAGAGCCTACAGACAATGAATTTAAGTCAGGCCTTAGACTTCTCAACTCATGGCAGAGAGCTGAATCATTATAAGGCCCCAATGGCCCAGCACTCCTCACCCAGGGTTCCTGAGATCCGATAACACCCTTAGCATGGTGCCTTTCTAAACATTAAGGCCACTGCTTTTGACACTTTTCCCAGGGCTATCTTGGGGCCTCTAAGTGTCCCTTGGCTGTAAGGCTGCAACCCAGGGCAGTCAAAGCTTGGCAAGCTGTGGAGGGAACTGAGCCAGGGATGCTTTGGCGAGAGGCCCAGGAGCACATCCTTTAATAGTTCAGGGTCTCCTATAAATATGCCAACTGCAAATCAGAGGCTCAAAAGCAAATCCCAACAGCGACTCAATTTCAGGGTCTGAAGCATTCTCGGCCCAGCCTTTCACATCAGCTCAAGTTCCCCCAGGTTCACTGGCTCCCTCCAATCTAATCTATTGAAACGCTGAGGCCCTCTCCACTGAACGCTGCAGTGACCGACTATGAAGGGCGGGACCGTGGCCAAGGGGTCGAGGAGAAATTTGGTAAGGTTGCCTGACTCTCAATAAATATTTATTCCCACTTGGGGAGCCAGGGTTGGACCAGAGCTCCCCCTGGGCTTCACATGGAGAATTTTCTATACTTCCAGAGGGGAAGACTGAATGCCAACCTTTTTTTCCCCACCATACCCTTGAAAACCTCAGGTGAGGCTGGATATGTCTTGTGTCCTAGGTAGAGTGTGTTTAGTCTTATTGTCTTTAATCTGTATAATAAACTGCAAAGTGGACGCTGCTGTTGTCTGTTCCAGAAAGAACCTGGGAGTAAAGGAGAGAGGACGATGTAGTCACTAGCCAAAAGAGTCAGTGTTTGGTTCAGATCTGTTTGGCAGCAACATCTGAGCTCTTTTCCCCCAAACACCCTGTCATCTCCCTCTGGGTTGAGACCATAGACCTCTG
This sequence comes from Micromys minutus, assembly GCF_963924665.1. NCBI lineage: Eukaryota > Metazoa > Chordata > Mammalia > Rodentia > Muridae > Micromys > Micromys minutus. Next base: position 48,364,482 of record NC_137953.1, read on the forward strand.
TCAAGACTTGGTTTCCATCTTTCCATCCCTCCCCTGAGCCCCATGAGGGGCTTTACTTTGCTGTTTGTGTCCTGAATAGACCCTGTGAACCCTAGCCTCCTCACACCACCTGACCAAGTCCTCCTTTACCTGCCCCTCTTACAATCTCACTGTGTTTCTCAAGTGGTGATCTGGAAGGAAACGCCAACCTTGAGGAATAAGATGATGTCGGGCGATGAGGCCCATTGCTCATCAGGTATTAAACAGCTTGTCAAGTGTATGTGAGGGACACAGGTCTCCTCAGCATGGCCTCCTTCCAGCTTTATCTCTTTTCAGAGACATATAGTAGGGAATAGTCATACCCTCTGCCTCCTCCAAGGTCACTGGAAGGTAGGTGGCTATGAGACACAGCTTACCTAAGAGTCTGGGCAGCCGTGTCTCACAGGATCCGGCAGTACCACATGGCACTGAGTCCCTGGGGCTTGTCACTCATGTGCTCAGCATCCGCACCTCTCAGCCTCCAAGTCCAAGTAGCATCTGCAGTGGAGACCGGGCCCATTCCCAGTCCTGGACGACTCTGAATTTCACCAGCGCTGCACTCTTCAAACAGGAGCTGAGGAGGCTCTGTACATTGTTTGCCTGCTTTGTATTTTAATTCTCTTTCAGCACACAATAAGAATGAAAATCTTACCTGCTTCTTGGGACCTGTGAAGAGAGAGAAAGCACTTAGTAGGGACACATCAAGAGTTTTTTTTAATGTCCTGATTTCAGGGTCCTTCCCCACTCAGCATTTGAATGTATAACTCAGATTTAGTAAGGAGTCAAGAAATGAATTCGATTTGTCCCTGCAAGGAGCAGAACAGACGGAAAACCAACTAACAATGAAATCGAATGTGAAAGACAGCAGCTTGGAAGAGTTCCAAGCCATCCATCAGCACATCCTCTGAGCACCCATGCTAATAGGACTGCCACACCCAACAACCCAAATTCTTTTCTATAGAAACTTTATCTACAATTGAGTAGATAGTGAAAACAAGATTGAATAAGATGAAAATTAATTGAAAAATATACTGGTCATCAAAACATGACTCTGGTTCATTTATTCTTTCAACACACACACACACACACACACACACACACACACACACACTTTAGTTTTAATTGCCTAATGTGTACCATAGACTGTATTGGAAATAAGGTTGACTACATAGTTCTACCCTCAAGATGTTTAAAGTTTAGAGAAGTAGACAGATGAACAAATCAAAGTTCATAATTAATTTACTATCTTTTGACTTTGGCTGTTGAAAGCAGATAAGCTCTGTGCCATTTGAAAGGCTTTATTTAGAGACTCAGAGGTCGGCTGCAAAACTTTAAACAGAAAGATGTTCAAGGTCTGAGTCCTGGTCTCTAAGGACTCAGAGTCCAAGGGTGGAGTTAAATATACTTTGGAAGGGAGTTGTCATCAAGGAGAGGACAGAAGATAGTTTTGAAATGCTCATGTAAAAGTAGTTGGGGCATCTGAAAAGGCAAGTAAACAGGTTCTTGTTGGTTGGCTGCCATCCCAGCAAAAGGGAAAAGCAGACAAGGCACCCTCCATTTCAACTAGCCCCACACAGCAGAGATGGCAGAGGCAGAACCAGTCAGCTCCACGTTTGCCGGGCACTCACTGCCTCCGCTCCTCACAGGGAAGAAGTACAGCTGCTTGTTCCCTGGTCTGTAGTAACCACCCAACAGATTGTACAGTCACCAGTGTCGAAAACATATTCACTGAATTAATGAGTCAATGACAACGCGATTATTTAGAAGGGAAAAACCCTTATTCCCAGCATACAGCCAACCACATAGCAAAGAGCTAACAGCATATTGTTTTGTAGGACGTCTACATTGCTCTGAGCTGTCTGCATGAGTCCATCTCTGCTTTTCAGTCTCCTTTAGGTGTCTTGCAGTCATCTTGAACTCAGGAGAAATGGTACAAAACAATCCCCGGTTGAGAATGAGTAAGCCTGGATTTGTTATTTTTTCTCATGGCTGTGACAGTGACGGACAGTGTAAGGAAGCTTTAAGGGGCTCTCTCTGTGATGACATCAGCAGGAGAGGCTGTGCCTGGTACAAAAGGAGGTGAATATGACTTTCGAGAGGCAGTCCCTAGTGAGATATTTCCACCTGCAATGCCTTAACTGCTGAAGGTTCCATCAGCCTTCAAAATAGCATCATAATTGGAAGACCAGGCATTCAAAACATGAGCCTGTATCAGACATTTCAGATTCAAGCCATAACATATCCCCGGGTCATTGTCTGCTTGATTTAGAAAATGTCTATTCTTGTATGTTCTTCTTAAGACTGCATACTTCAGTGAATGCCACCATTCAATCCAGTACCCTGAGAACTTAACCCCTCTCTCCTCGCTCCTGAGCACCAACCCATCTCCAACCCATTCCCCACAATGCCCTCTGAGCAATGTTTCCCAAACTCAAGTCTGATGAGACTGACCAGATCTCTATCTTTTGAGCATCTTCCTCTGTAGACAGAGAATGACCCCATGACAGGGAGTCTGTACCTAGCTCACAGAAGCCCAGTGACTAGCACAGAGCAGGTGTATGCTGTGGATTGAAATGTCTAACCCATACACTGCACCTGCAGCCCACTGGCAATTTCAAGCCTCCCCATCTTGAGCACACGTGGCTTATTTTTAGCATTAGTGTTTTATTTCCCAGTGAAATTTGGTGCCAGCTGTGGTCACCTGTTTGATTGCTCTCTGAGCTCTGCCTTTAACTAGAAATTAATTTGGATTACTTAAGCTTTCCTTGCCCAGTGGAGAAAAACTCCGGCTGGGTAAATCCAAAGCCGCTGGCGATTTTTCTTTCTCTGTTTAATCTCTTTCTCTCATATGCCAACTCTAATTTTGTGCTTCCCGGCTTCCTTCCCCCTCCGTGCCTATCTTTAATCTGTACATCTGACCCTATCTCAGAGGATGCTGACCCAGTTTATTCATCCATTGCAGGGAAACTGAGGCCAGTCTAGTTGAGGGGCTCAGCTCACATTGCTTGGGAAGTCCAAGACAGCTCCACCAGTGGAAACCTAAAAATCACATCCTGAGTTTGCAGCCTTCCCGGCCCACGCCTCTCCTCTGCATCAGGAAGGCCAGCGGTTTCAAAGATCCAAGTCCTCTGATGTTAGCAATGGGAGCTAAGAGGCTGGCAAGAAGATGGACAGGCACAGAGCCTGGTGCCCACTGAGGACTGAACCCAGGATCTCAAGCATACAATGCAAGCCGTCTACTGTCCCCACTCCCTTTGCTGTGTATTGTTGGTGAAGCGAGTTCCCACTGTCTCAGACTGGACTCCCTCTGCAGTCCACACTGCCCTGGAACTTGTGTTTTCTCTGCCTCAGTCTTGCAAATAACTAGGACCAAGTTCTCTTTCTGGTGTCGCCCCCTAGATAGTGAAATGTAAGAACTGTGTCTGTCCCCCAGATAGCCTCAGAACCCTGCTATAAACCCTGCTGGGAGAACAAAGTAAAATCCAGTGACAACCCATGTCACCTTCTCTCCCTTGTTGGCCACTTTCCCTGAGCTTTCTTTTTGTTTAATTTATATTATTTTATATATGTATATGGCATGTGCTTGCCACAGTATGCATGTGGAGGTCAGAGGGCAGCTTTGTGAAGCTGGTTCTCCCTTCTGTCTACATATGAGTTCTGGGAATTGAACTCAGGTCACCAGGCCTAAATGACAAGCACTTTACCCACAGAACCCTGCACTGGACTTTCAACCGGAGTCTGACTACACCATGTTCAGGTTCTACAACGACACTGCCATGTCTCCAACAAGAGGTCTTGCCAAGATCTAAAAGGCAGGGAGATGGGGGCACCTACTGCTCTTATCTGAGATTTAGAGCCTCCTAGGAAATTTAGAGACGCCAAAGGCAAATGTCTGGTGATCTGTGACGATGCTAGAATGGTCACTGGAAAGCTCAGAGTTTTCCTAGGAAAGTGCTGATCTTTACTTTAAAGATGGTCTTTATTATTGGAAGTTTTATTATCACCAATATCCAGTATATCTTGTCCCTGATATGTCTACTTGGTGGCTCTAATCATTAAAATTTTAATCCACTTGAATTTGAACACTATAACCCATGGGTTCATATAAAAATGTTTTAAACTATTTGCTTTATACTGTTGACTCATGCTGAACGTCTGTGAAACCCCAATAGCTAGTAGTTGGATGGAGACTGTGGATTTCTCTGTGTGCTGGAATTATCTTTAGTTCTAAAATCCTCAAATGGTTTTACTGGTGACTGTTTATATAATGAAAGTAAGATGTGGTTACTATAAGACTTTTGGAAGGGGAGCTAGAGAAATGGCTCCCTGGTTAAAAGGGCACACTGCTTTGTAAAGGACCTGAGCTGGTTCCCAGTACCCATGTCGGGAGGCTCACAACCACCTGTTACCCCAGATCCAGAGGATATGGTCCCCTACATGTTTACACATAAGTGCACAAAGATGCGCAGGTACTTGCATGCACTCACGAGTGTGAGCGTGTGCACACACACCCACATACACATGTGTGCATGCACTTGTAAAAACAAAATAATTTAAAAAAAAAAAACAATTTAAGAGAAATCTTCAAGTGCACATTAATTAAGTTAATTAAAGTACAAACAAAAACCCACTCTGACTCAGGGGCCCGTGAGACAGCTCAGCAGCTGAAGTCATTGGTTGTCAACCTGAGTTTACTACTCCAGAAACTTCCACAGTGGAAGGAGAAAACAAACTCCAGCAACTTGTCTTCTAACTTATACGTGGGCATCATGTCATTATCACATGGTGTGCGTTCTTGAGTGCATGTAAACACTCATATACAGACATAAAATAATTAGACATTGGAAAAACAATTTAAATCACTAGTACTCAAATACACTATATACATTAACAAACGTTTATTTCTGTCCCATATCCTATCTGTTATGTATTTTAAAGAGATGGAAGAGCGTATAGAATATGGGTCCAAGGTTGGGTGTGTGAAGGCATGGATGAGAGGCAGGGTGGCAGGTGGTTGAGTGTATGAATGAGCGGATGGATGAGGGATGGATCAATGGGCGAATTGTTTATCAATAGCTTGTCATCTATGGCATATAAAATGACCTAATTCCTCACTTGATTCTCTTAATTTCTTTAGTAATTTTACTGGTCCTCTATTTCTTTCAGGTTTCATTACAGCTCATCAAGTATTCTATCAAAGCCTTTATTGTTGAGTTTTGTAGCTTCTCATTTCTTGACATTGACGTGGACTCTAACAAGAAACAGAGTTGAGAGGAATCCTCCAACCAAGTGCCAGGGGTGTGGTACAGTCCGGTGGCGTGTGGGGACAGTCTCAAACTGAGACCCATCTGCTAGCCGAAGCAGCCGTTCGATTGACTAACTGTGCTGCCTGTGCCAACAAGTGGCTCAGAGAGGTAGGTTCCTGAGGGCAGAGTGTTCAGAATGGCACAGAACCCCCTATGCAACATAAGCTTCAGCTGAAAGAGAACTGGAAAGAATTTCAAAGCATTTGACAAGGGAAAATATGATTTCGCTTAAAGTTTCTTTTCTTGGACTTCCTTGACTGACAGTGGGTGGAAAGTATATATTTATATTAAATGCAGCTTCCCCCATCTTAGTTCCTCTTTCATGAGTTGTCTGTTATTTGCCTACTTTTGCATAGAGGGTCCCTTTCCTTGTTGAGTTGTGAGTTCTCTGCATATTCATTACTTTAATTCCTTATCCTATAGTCTGCAAAATTTTTCTTAGGTTTTTTTATTTTATTTTATTTTTTGGCTGTTATTTTTCATGGCAGTTTTGAAATGAAACTTATAGTGTACAACTAGATCATTCTATGTTTTCCCCTGTAATTTCTATTAAAATATTGTTATTAACTATATCATGTGTGTGTGTGTATGCACATCTACATGCTTGTGTATGTGTGTTCACTGGAGTGTGTGAGCCCGCATGCATGCACATATACATGCCTGTGTCAACAGTGCATTAGTAGAGGTCAGAGGACATCTCACAGGAATAGTTCCCTCCTTCCACCACATTGGTTTCAGGGATCAAACTCAGCCTTCAGCCTTCACAGCAAGCACTTTTTCCTACCGAGCCATCTTGCAGACCTTTTCCTGAGTTTCTTTTTCTATTACATTCCAACATAATGGCTCCCTCCAGAATGGAACTGTGTCCTCCTTCCGCTCTTCTCCTAAAGATGAGCGAACATGGGGAGGGGGCTCCTTAACTCACCATCACAGTCACTTCTGAGTGTCTTTCATCATCCCACACTAAAAGGTAACTTCCAAGTGGACACCTATCTGTCTTGGTTGTAGCTCCAATGTCTGCAACAAATGAGCATCTGTTGCAGACTTACATAGTGGATAGAAGAGGGTGCCCTGGACTAGCCACCCCACTGTAATGTATTCTTTTCTTGCCTGAGCCTGTTCTAGTGTCTTGAATACACATCGCTGCCAATATTGTTTGCATCCAGGAAGATACTGTCTCATAGAATTGTAAACTGAAAGCTATATTCAAATCCTATAGAGCATTTCTCTTAGCTGTTGTTCAGGTTTGACTGGGAAACATTTCTCACTGGCTCACATATTTGATGACTTGGTGCCTAGATCATGGCTCTGCTTTGAGAGAGTGTGGAACCTTCAGGAAGAAGGTCTGAGCTAGATGAAGTTGTTCGCCACGGTCAGGGTTTGGAGTGTATTGTTCAGCCCTGATTCCTGATTCAGTGTTTGCATGTAGCACAGGGAGTGTAGAAAGCAGCTGTCATAGCTTCTACACCATGGATTTTCCTGCCACCATGCTTTCCCAACCATGGTAGACTATATCCCCTCAAACTATGAGCCCAAATAAGTTGCTTCCATTTACTCTTAGATATTTGGTTACTATAAGGATGTAAAAGTAATGAATACACCTGAGCATACACAGAGAGATTGAGTAGCACAAAGACTGAGCCATTCTGCCTCTCTTCTACTTAGCTCTGAAATTGACTTATGTGGTTAACTCTCAGGTCTGGGGAACAACCTGGAAGCTCTACGGGAGCAAGCCTTTCCTGGATATGTCTCTTCAAGATCTTCTTAAACTGGAATCTGGAACAAACAACAAAGCAGAAATTATTTCTCTGGAATGATGGGGACCGAACCACAGCCACTTTATTGTCTTACAAACCACAAGCATGACATCTCAGATAACATAAATGCTAATCTAAGGACCAGAGAAATATTTCAAGGAGCTAATCTTCGAGGTTAAAACACATGCACTCTCTCTCTCTCTCTCTCTCTCTCTCTCTCTCTCTCTCTCTCTCTCTCTCTCTCTCTCACACACACACACACACACAAATATTGAGTGGGAAACCCCACCTAACATGGACCACATTCCATAGGTACTCTATTCAATTCTAAAGTGAATGTACTCAGATCAGAAAACTAAGATTAAGCAGGTCATATTTAAATAGTCCTTCTAAAAATTCTTCAAGTACTTTCTCATATACAAGAGCAATAATTACATGAGGCTTCATATATGTGGAGCAAAGACTGTACTATAAAGCTCACAGGAACTAAGGGGAAAGGCTCCTATTTTCTCTAAGCTAAGATCCGATCACTCCACATACAAGTCTATGGCCTGTAAGACACAGCCCTGAAATATGTCCCTGTGGAATTCATGTTTGTAACAGGAACTGCAATGTCAGACCCAGTCAAAGCTGCCACCTTTGAAAACCAGCAATGCTACCATAGAAATAAATAGCACATGAGTATGTTTACTGATCTGACACACACATCCTTAGCACCCATCTGGGCAGTGCACACACTCAGCAATGGGAGCCTGCTATGATCCACCACAGAAACTTAGTCTTAGTGGGAAGCTAGCTTGGGCATAAATAGGAATGTATACATTGACGGGAACATAAAAGATTGATCTGTAAAGTAAGTTTCTGAGTGTAAGATTACATAAGCTTTGACGTTTATAAAAGGGAATCATCAGAAAGAACAGCTTCCCTGTCATTTTAACAAAGTCTAATATCAGTTCTGAAAATAGAGAGAGTCTGGCGTCTTGTTCACTTGTATGTATTCAAGGCAGAAAGCAATTTACCTGCGGAGGAATTAGCAGCCACAGTCAGGATTTGTAAACTATCCTTTTGTTTCTGCTTAACAAGGAAGAGATGCAACTTCTTTGAAATTCATCATCCCAAAGGAGATAGACTTTGTCCGTCAATCTAATCCAGTCTGAAAAGATTAAAGTAAATTATGGAAGGGATGCTTAAAATACACTGACCATATGCTCCACTGTAACAGGGTGACGGAAGAAGGACCCCTCCTTGATTGCTGATACGAGGTTGACCGTCACTGTGTACAAACACAACCATAAGGTAAGATTCTAATTACTCTCCACCCCAACATATGCACAGACACCAAATAAATCCTTCCAGCAAAGGAAGCCAGAAGCAGTAAAAGCTAAAGGATCTCAAGTCAAATTTGAACTTGCTCCTGAAATAGACCTTTACAATGTCCTCCAAAGACTTCTCCTCAACCACAGCTCCCCACATTCCTGGCACCCTTGTTTTCATCTCCAGCATCTCAACATACTTAGAGAAAAGGACAATCTCCTGAGCAGCGGCTTGGTGGGTAGAAAAGAAGAGGAACAGCACACATCTGGGCTTGCCAATGCCCCCCACATGCTCCCAACGTTATTTTCATTTATCTTTGAATTCTGTGAATACGTGGGGGGTGGGGTGGAAAAGTGCATGCACTCGAATACAGGTGTGAGGTTCAGAGAGAGTTGGATCTCCTGAACTGGGAGTTACAGGTGTGTAAACTGTCCACCATGGGTGCTGACATGAGCTTGGGTCCTCTGCAAAACCAAAGTGTGCTGCTAAGCACTGAGCCACCTCTTCAGCCTTTGTGACTTCTAAGTAACTTTTCCAGGACCTGGCTCCCAGGCAGCAGCACTTCATAATGAATGTGAATTCGGAGCTGCAAGTGTTGTTTGGGAAAATTTAAAAATTGAGAGCAACTTAAGTATTCACAAAAATTTGGCTTTCTTCAAAGTATGACATGCCAATACATTAAACTAAAAGTGATATAGGAGTTATGCAAAAAAGTTTAATAGGTTTGGCCATACAAAAGTCTGCAAGGCAAAAATGTATAGCACTTTACAACATCAAAAGACAAATGGGTATATTAGGTTAACATATGTGACACTTGAGCTAAGTTATTTGGCGGAAAAGGGCATTTTAAATCAACAGGACAAGAGGCATCCTATAAAATGTGGTCAAATAACCGTAAGAAAAGGCCTCTGACACACAATTAAAGAAGTGTAAACCATGTTAGTAGCTATGTTCAACTTCTCTCGTATAGACAAAGTGGCATCCAATGGTAACCAAAGCTTAGAGAAGGGTTTTCCCTCACTCATCTTGGCCGGAAGCATAAATCAGTATGTCCTTTCAATGGATGATGTCATAACCTACTAACTTTAAATCCTTCAATGTTTACATCACAGGGGCTTAGCCTTACACATACATCGTACAGGTAAATATATAAATAAGATTATGTATAATGGTGCCATTTATATCAAAAACCTATGGTGTATTGAGTTAAGCTGAAGCTACATGGTAGAGCACAAAGCTAGTGTTAGAAAAAGTCCGGCATGATATGGATAGATGTGGAAAACGATGTTCAGGAACCGTGATGTAGACGTAGAAATGCAAGTGTCGAAGATAAAGCCTAAAGAGTATCACATGTGAGAGCCAAATACGTACATGGGTTTCCTCACCGGGCCATAGAATGTCTTAAAAAATAAGAAAGAAACACAAACGGTGGGATTTCCACATACACTAGAGGAGCAAGGCTTGTATTTTGATTCATATTATTCTGGGCTGTTTGTCCTTTGCTTCTATTACTACATATTTATCTTAGAAATGAAACTAGCCTGAACCACCTGTCGGAGCAATTGTCTAAATACAAAGGAATGCATCGATGCCCAGACAAACATGATCTTTTCTAGAGAGATGAAAAATAGAAAGAAATTAAAGGTCTATTACAACAGACAGATTGGGTATCTTAGCCAAGTTTCTATGCTAGAAAACGATATCTGAGATTAAGACGTTTATAATAGAACAAAGGCTTATTTTGGCTCATGGTTCTATAGGTTGGAAGTCCAAGAGCATGCTCAAAGCTTTGGACTCACGACAGAAAGAGGAGAAAGCCGTCACATGCCCGAGAGAGAGAAGGCACAAAGAGCAGCCGTGCTTCACTGCAATCAAGCCCCTCTGGCAGAAACGAATTCAGGCTCATGAGAATGACATGAATCCTTCTCAGCTAATCGCCCTTTGAATGTCCCACACTCCAGTACTGTTACGCTGCAACAACATCTCAGTAAGGGAATCCGACATTCCAGCCTTACTGGGAACTGTGGTAATACAGAGTGGTCTGACCTTAAGACCTCTAAGCATCCCAGAGATCTCGGAGAAGCGGGATTTACTCCTACAGAGAACAAACGGGAACTGGGTGTGGTGTGAAGTGGTCTGACCATTAGGGAAGGTCTTTCGTTGGGGCTGGCCTATTTGCAGGCAAGACTGTGAGGACTGGCTGTTCTTGTGCAGATCTGAAGGGTCACCCAGGAAGGAATCTTGCCCAGGTTCATCCACTTAGGGTGATTAGTGGCAGGAGCCACGGGGCTCGGGTAGACTTCTGAGGACAGCATCGGCGGTCCAAAAGCTTTCATACTGGGCATTGTAAAGGTTAAAAGGCACTGAGGAAAAGGAAACAGCCACCTCTGGATGCTTTCAGACAGGAATGGGCGCCGGGACCCTGAAGAGATTCTGTCAGGTCCAGCCAGCTTCGCAGCTTCAGAAATGCATCTGTATTTGCCTGTGACGAGAGGGAAAACGATGGCTGTGACAGAACAGATGGTACCAGAATGGACCCGATTACATACCGAGATGTAAGATTCATTACCGCTCAATGAGGGGAGGAAAGCATTAAGCACCGGCCGGTCCTGAAACAATTAACTAGCAGCTTAGAGAAGCCGTGATTTTAGAATCTCACTTGCCACTACACATGGAGATACATCCCAGTCGGGTGGAAGAGTTCAGTGTTTGTTTCTTTTCAAACCTCAAGATTCTCTAAAAGACGGTGAATACGACACCTGAATCTCTAGAGCAGAAAAAAATGGGCCTAGAAGCACTACTGGAATTTAAAAAAAAAAAAAAAAAAATCTGTATTATAAAGCACGGAAGCAATCAGCAAACAGAAGTATTGCTGCAAATGTAACGAAGGGCAGTAAATTTAATATTTAAGCCTCAAAATATTGATCAGAAATAAGCCTCTGAAAGCCAAATATGCTGCCCAAAAGGGGCGATGTAATTAATAAACAAAGACTTAAGATGTTTAGTCCCTAAAGAATAGAAAACATAATTTAAAACATGAAGGTACTGTATACTGTTTTCAGTGTTAAATCAACATAAATTCTAAAATAACTCCTGCGCACGCGGGAGGGGGGAGGGGTGTTTCTTTTTAAGATGTAGGAAGCCCAAACCACCATAACATATATACAAAGGCCACAGTGCAGACTCATGCAGGCTCTGTGAGCCCCTAAGAGCCCTGCTCAGTTGATTCTGCGGGCTGTGTTCTCCTGATGCCCTTGACGGCTCTGGCTCCCACAATCCTTCCCCTCCCTCTTCCACCAGGTTCCCTGAGCTCCGTTTAATATTTGGCTGTACCTCCTGGATCTGCCCTTGTTAGTTACTGGACAGACCCCTATCTTGGGGTCCTTTTCCTCCTAGGGGGTTGCCTCGTCCAGCTTCGATAAGAGGGTTCGTGCCTAGTCTTGTGGTTACTTGTTAAACACTGCTTGGTTGACATCCCCTGAAGGCCTGTTCTTTTCTGAAGGGAAATGGAGGAGGAGTGTTTCTGGGGAGAAAGGGGAAGGAACAGGGAGAGAGGGAAGACTCCACGGAGTAGAAGGAGGAGAAACTATAGTTGGAATGTGTTGTATGAGAGGAAAAAAAACAAAGAAAATAAAAAGATGCAGGAAGCCCCAAGTGACTCTCAAAGCTTCCCTAGGCACAAAACCAGTTAAATATGCCACGACATCATGGTTTGAAAGCCAAGAGACTGCAATGAGACTTCAGTGTCCTAAAGTGCAAAAAGTGACAAGCTCTTCTCAGAACAATGAGATCCTGTCTGTGAAGGGTCTCCATGGCTACTCCTGTCTGTGAAGAGGCAACAAGAAGAAGAAGCCAACACAAACTAGAAGGCATAACCTCTCTTTTAATTCTTCAAAAATAGCATATGTGTACACAATTATGTATGTGATGTACCTTGTTCATATCTACCCAAACTCTCTCCTTTCAACTCACCCCTGACTCCAACCAACACTTTGAACAGCTCTTCCCTCCCCAGCCTCGGGCCATTTATCTTTTTATAATTCAGTGCGTATAATTCAGGCATGCATAATCAGTGCAGCCTGTTGCAGATAGGACTTGGATCACCCACTGGGGCCCAGGCAGCCTAAAAGGAGCCACTGCCCCCAAGGAAAAGCAAGTCTGATTCCCTTAGTATCAACTGTGCCTCTTCCCTCCACGCTGGGGCTGTTAACTGCTTAATCCTACCTTAGTCTGCTAGTGCTTCCCCCAGCCCCTGTGAGTTCATGTATGTAACAGCTGTGTCATGTCCAGGGGCCAGCATTTTTCAACCCTCCTGCCATCTCTTCTTCCATTTTATCCTCTTTCATTCAATCCTCACCCTCGTTTACAATGTTCTCTGAGCCTGGCTTTGGAAGACATGTGCAAATACTCCATCCATAGCTGAGCACTGATCGCTGCTTATTCTTGGGCACTTTGAACAGGTGTGAGTCTAAAGGGAACACTGGGAAAGGAAAATAGCATCACAACTCACTGTCAAGAGAGCCTGCACTTTAGCTTAAGGAAGCTAGGCTGAAGAAGAGAAAGAAGGGTGGCGTGTGCTTCCTCTTCTTTTCCATGTAAGGAGAAAAAAGGCAACCAGGTTTGATGGCAATCCTGACACTCAGGAGACTGAAGCCAGAGGGTCCAGAGTTTATGGCCTCCTCAAATAAGTACACATATTTACTTGTATTTGTAAACCAACAAATAAACCAAAGCCAATCCCAGTGAAGAATGTTCTTCACTGGTATACAGAAAAAAAGGGGGGTATGGTCAATCACGGGCTAATCATGGGTCAATCCCAGTGTATGTTCTTCCAGTACAGAAAGAAGAGATCAAAGAGCAAGGTGATGAGGTTGGCTCAAGAATAGGCGGTTCCTGGCTTGGTCAGTTATTCTGACACAGGATCTGACGGTGCCCCGTGTAGAGGACACAGAGCAGGCTTCAGGCCACATTATGGTGGGTGGCTCTGCTCACAGGCTGCCCAGTCTAATTTCCATAACCAGCAGAGGTGCGGCTGCCTGCCTCCTCCGTGGGGATAAATTAGGAACTTTTCTTCCATCCTTTTATTAACTCTTTCCCTTCCCATCCACTCCAGGACTAGAACTGGGACTGTCCCCTCCTGTCAAATCTCCACTATAGCGCACTGCATGTTTGAATTATGTTTGAGTGTTCTGGAAGAAATGGACAAGAAACTCGGCTTTGATATCCAAGATAATTGCTTCTTCCCACCTGGGGGCTTTGTTGTTGTCAATGTTTCAGGGGTGGGGTGGGGCACCAAATCCCACTCGCCTTTAGCTGTGTGTATGTATGTATGTATGTACATATGAATGTATGCATGTATGTGCACATGAATGTATTACATATGTACATATGAATGTATGCATGTATGTGCATATGAATGTATGTATGTATGTACATATGAATGTATGCATGTATGTGCATATGTATGTATGTATGTATGTATGTATGTATGTATGTACATATGAATGTATGCATGCACACATGTATTTATTTTTGTGGTGCTAACAATTGAATCTAGAGCCTTCTCATGTTAGGCAAATACTGTTCGAGTGAGCTTGGTCAGCTCTTGGCTCCCATCTTTAAAAAGGAATGTTACTTCCCTTCAGCAAAAGTCACAGTGTATTACAGGTGGGAACTGTCATTCATATTTCCTTTGGTCTCATCCTTCTCCTCCCCAAGGATCCTCAAATACAGCCCCTTAGAAAACAAGTAACATGCCTCCATGGCTGAATACGTGAGTGAACAAATGATTTTTTCAGGAGGCTCATCTAGAAACAAAGCTGGCAACCCATCTCTCCCACTGGCCATTGTTCACGACAAGCTTCCGGTGCACACGGGAACGAGGAAGGGAACTTATTATACCAGCAGAAAGGACAACAGTGATGTAGGTTTTCAGTACACTTCTTGCTGACTGGGCCTGGTGGCCAGTGGTCAGAAAATTGTGTCTCTGTGGCCATCAAGGGACCAAATGGAGCTCAGAACACTATCCAGGGAGCTGGCTAGGGAGAGCCTACCTGTCAAACTGGCTGGAACCCAGAGAGATAAACTCCCGGTCAGTCCTTTTGTGGCACCCTGGGGATTTGGTGACAGAATTAATTAATCAAGACACCAGCACCAAAATTAAAGGGAGGGGGAGTCAATTAGTGATGGAATAGCTGGTGAGAAGACATATTTTAATAAATTCCTCTCAATTTGAGCTGGTCTCTTGCCTCTTTTGGGTCTCTCTCTCTCTCTCTCTCTCTCTCTCTCTCTCTCTCTCTCTCTCTCTCTCTCACACACACACACACACACACATATTGCTAGGATTAAAAAAAGGGGGTACATCTCTGCTTCAAATTTATGCTGCAGGGTGGGTAGAGAGAATGAACCCTCTGCCATCTCTAAATTTCCAGAGCCCCATGAGCTATTTATCATCACTATGATTCTCTTCAGCAGAATGTTCATTTCAATTTCCAGTCACCTCTTTAGCTCCCCTTCAGCACACTTGGACAGACTCCTGAGAGAAGGTCTGAGTCCAAGGGGGGAGAGCCAGGCAAGGGAGGAAGGCTGGCTAGAGCTAAATTCTCCAGGGACATCCCTGCCACCTCTCCAACCTCCACAGCTTCTTCTAACTCTATTCGCTTCTATGGGAGACAAGAGAGATTATGATGTTTCGCAGGCTTTCCGGAAGCTGTCATGGCTAATAAAGCTCTGGCAGGGACCAGAGCCACAAAGGCTCCAAAGCCTCTTGCTGCTGAGGATCAAGGGAAAGTAGGTGTAGTTACTAGCTCAGCAGCAGGTAGAGAACAAGGATCCCAGGGACCATGATAGAGGCCAGTCTCAGGGGCCCTGATTCTTGTGCTTGCTCCACAGACTGACCCCACAGTGTCTGTGTGGTTGTCTATGGCATGGGATAACGATGAATCTATTCATGTCAAGGTGGGGGAGGGGCAGGAAGAGAGAGTTACAGTCTTATGACCAGAAATGGGACATTAAGGATTGGGGCAACCCCAGCAAATAGGGGCTCTGTATTTCTCTGACTCCAATAAAGTTTAGGTTTGTCTAAGAGCTTTGAGATAGATCAGAAGTGGGGCATCAGACTGTAACTTTCCTGCATACCACAAAACAATGGACATTTAGGAAAAGCTACCAAGAAAAAGGACACTAGGTGGGTCTCACTAAGCAGCCATTAAATGTTGCTGCCACGTTCAAATGTTTACAAAGTAAATATATTTAACCTTTTACATTGATACTATGTTTCACAATATAACATGACTCTGAGCATTTCCTGTTCCCTCCCATACCCATTATGATAAAACTGGGTTCCTTGTGTATATATAACAATAATGAAAACTAGGAAATATATTTTGTATGAGATATAAACAGCTTACACATAAGAAAATAATGGAGAAGAATAGCTTGCGGTTAGCTAAAGAGAAAGGATTTCTTAGAAATGTACAGTGTTAGTTGGATATAGTGGTTCACATCACACTCTGGAGGCAGAAACAGGAGGATTTCGGTGAACTTGAGGCCAGTCTGGTCTACCTGGTATGTTTCAGACCCGTTAAAGTCAGATAAGTGAGAAAAGAGAGAAGGAAGGAAGGGAGGAAGGAGGGAGGGAGGGAGGGAGGGAGGGAGAAAGGGAGGGAGGGAGGGAGAAAGGGAGGGAGAAAGGAAGGAAGGAAAAGAAAATCGTAACAGTGTAAAAATGTCAAGGAAAAATTGAAAAAAATGTTACATGAAAAGACATTAAACTAAAAATAAGGAGCAAATAGTATCCTGAGTGAAACCTAAGAACAAATCTTCATATCTTGTATATTTTAATAAGAATGTAAAAGGTTGCAGGATGAATATGTCTTCAGCTTGTCGTATCAGATAGTACATAAAGGTCAATGTAAACTATATTCTATCTATAGATTTCTTGTGCCTTATTTAGTTACTATGTGGTGTTGGATTTGGATTGCCTCTGATCATATTGCAATGATGTTCTGGTTTCTGTGCACACAACTGTTTGTTATTTAGAATGCTTTTTTTCCTGAGATTTATTCTAAGTAAGACTATGAGTTGAATCATTGTCAAAAAATAACCATTTTTGTGAAAAATGCCAGAATGCTTTATAAAATTATTGTCCAGTGTGTTAGAGTACCAGTTTCCTTCTACCCTCGCCAAAGGTGTTATCAACATTCAAAATGGATATGCATGTAACGCGCAGAAAATAAACTACACACATTTTACAAGTTCAGTTTAATACATTTTGATTGTCAGATCTAGCCAGCTTCAGATCTATACTCCAGAGAAGAGAAAGAGATGTTTCCTCACCGAGGGAGGTCACCTGGGACATCTGTAATCTCCCACCACCCTGCTTTGTTCTTGGGAGCTCCTGCTATGGCTGCCAGCACCATTGACTTAGACTCTTCTTGTCCTTTAGATCCAAAGGATTTAACAGGAATAATTCTTTAGTCAAGCTTTAGTTCTTGTCCAACCTAGTGTTTTTGAGACCTGCTCACATTTCTCATATGTAAGTGGTTTACCGTTGCTTAGGGACAGGTGTTTTCTTCTGCACAACTCCAGCTTCTTTATTCATTCTTCCAGCGAAGAACGCTGTATTGTTTTAAAGTTGGATTTCTTATCAAAGGAGCTGAAGCAAGCATCCATGGACGACTTAGAAATATTTTCCCTTTTTTTGTGACATGTGCTTTCAAAAGTGGACTTGCCAGAGCAGAGGACAGGTAAGTTAATGTGACATAAATAATCCAAAATAGTTGCACATTTTACAGGCTAGGGAGAGCCATGCACACTCTCAGTCTCACAGTCTTGCTAAACTCAAAGTTGCCTTTTGATTCTATTTTAGCCATCTTTGCAGGACTGCATCCCTGTACCACACCTAGTTCTCTCATGATCTACAACTCTAAACACCTTTGAAATATTTATAAACATATAAGCAATTGGACTTTTCTATCATGAAGTAGACTTATTATGACGTTTGGCTCACTAGGAGTTTAAAGAAGTTTGTCACATTTTGTCAGGTATAATGGGGACTTCTTTTCTAGACCTTGGCATATTTACTTTGTTAACAGTATAACCTGATAAATTATAAATGTTTTCTTTTACAAAGGCCAATTTACTGCTTTTTAAATCTTAAGAGCAGTCCTTTTTGTGTCCTAAGACGTCTTTGTCTTACTGAGATGGTCAGATAGTTTTCTTTTTCTCTCACAGACTTTAAGCTTATTTCTCTTGCATTTAGGCTTCTGACACCGCAGATGTTTTTCTCTGGGGAGGGAGGCAGAGATGGACGTCCCCTTTACCTTCATGAATATTCATGTTTCAGTATGATGTATTTTACAACTTTATTTTAAAAAACAAAGGTAAATGTACAGATTTTAAGCATTTATGAATAAAAGTGTATGAATACATTTTTGTCAGTACTTGATTTTCTTTAAAGGTTTGATAGTATGTATTAAAATCTTACTACTTACAATAAGCATAAAGTACATGTAAAAAAAGATGTAACCTGGAAATAGTCAATGTTTTCTTGTTGTGTAAAGATTAAGCATAATGGTTTTGACTCCATATTATGTCTGTTCTTTTGTGACTCAGTTATCTTACTCATGATGATATTCTCTAGATACATCCATTTTCTTATGAATTTCATAAAGTCATTGTTTCTGATAGATGACTGGTACTCCATTGTGTAAATATATGACAATTTTTGTATCCATTCATCTACTGAAGGATATCTGGGTTCTTTAGAGCTTCTGTCTATTATAAATAGAACTGCTATGAACATTGTGGTGCATGTGTCTTTGTTATATGTTGGAGCTTCTCAGGGGTAAATGCCCAGAAGTGGAATAACTGGGTCTTCAGGTATGTCCAATTTTCTGAGGAATCGCCAGACTGATTTCCAGAGTGGTTGTACCAGTTTACAACCCCACCAACAGTGGAGACATGTTCTTCTTTTTCTGAATCCTTGTCAGCATCTGCTGTCATCTGAATTTTTGATCTTAGCCATTCTGGTTAATATGAGGTAGAATTTCAGGGTTGTTTTGATTTGCATTTCCTTGATGGCTAATGATTTTGAATACTTCCATAGATGCTTATCAGTCATTCAATATTTCTCAATTGAGAACTTTTTGTTTAGCTCTATACCCCATTTTTAATAGGATTGTTTGATTCTCTGGTGTCTAACTTCTTAAGTTCTTTGTATACCTTGGATATGAGGCCTCTATCAGATGTGGGGTTGGTAAAGATCTTTTTTCAATCTGTTGGCTGCCATTTTGTTTTCTTGGCAGTTATCCTTACAGAAACTTTGCAATCTCATTAAGTCCCATTTGTTAATCTTTGACCTTAGAGCACAAGCCATTGGTGTTCAGGAAATTTTCTCCTGTGCCTATGTGTTTTAAGGTTTTCCCTACATTCTCTTCTAATAATTTCAGTGTACCTGGTTTAATGTGGAGATCTTTGATCCACTTGCACTTGAGCTTTGTACAAGGAGATAAGAAAGGGTCTATTTTCATTCTTCTGCATGCTGTGTGCCCGTTGGACCAACACCATTTGTTGAAGAGGCTGTCCTTTTTCCATTGAATGTTTACAGCTCCTTTGTCAAAAATCAAATGACCATATATGCAAGGGCTCATTTCTGCATCTTCTATTCTATTCCATTGATCCACATGCCTATTTCTGTACAAGTACCATGCAGATTTTAGCACAATTGCCTTGTGATATAGCTTGAGGTCAGGGATGATGATTCCCACAGATGTTTTCTTGTTGTTGAGGATGGATTTCGATATTCTAGGTCTTCTGTTATTCCATATGAAATTGCACATTGCTATTTCCAACTCTATGAAGAATTGGGTTGGAATTTTAATGGGGATTGCATTGAATCTGTAAATTGCTTTTGGTAAGATAACCACTTTTACAATGTTGATCCTTCCAATCCATAATCATGGGAGATCTTTCAATTTTCTGAGATCTTCTTCCATGTCCTTCTTTAAAGATTTGAAGTTCTTGTCATACAGGTCCTTCACTTACTTACTTAGAGTCACACCAAGGTATTTCATATTGTTTGTGACTATTGTGAAGGGTATTTTTTCCCTAATTTCTTTCTCCTCATGTTTGTCCTTTGAGTAGAGGAAGGCTACTGATTTGTTTGAGTTAATTTTATATCCAGCCACTTTGTTGAACTTATTTATCAACTGTAGAAGTTCTCTGGTGGAATTTTTGGGGTCACTTAAATACACTATCATGTCATCTACAAACAGTGGTGTTTTTGCTTCTTCCTTTCCAATTTTTATTCTTTGATTTCCTTTTGTTGTCTAATTGCTCCAGCCAAGATTTCCAGTACTATGTTGAATAGGTACGGTGAGAGTGGGAAGCCTTGTTTTTGTGTAGTCCCTGATTTTAGTGGGATTGCTTCAAGTTTCTCGAAGTTAAGTTTGATATTTGCTATTGGTTTGCTGTATGTTGCTTTTATTATGTTTAGGTATGGGTCTTGGATTCCTGTTCTTTTCAAGACTTTTAACATGAAGGAGTGTTGAATTTTGTCAAATGCTTTCTCAGCATCTAGTGAGATGACCATGAGGTTTTATTCTTTGAGTTTGTTTATATGTTGAATTACATTGATGGATTTCCTTATATTAAACCATCCCTGTACCCCAGGGATGAAGCCTATTTGATCATGGTGAATAATCGTTTTGTGTGTTCTTGGATTCTGCTTGCAAGAATTTTGTTGAGTATTTTTGCATCAATGTTCATAAGTGAGATTGGTCTGAAGTCCTCTTTCCTTGTAGGCTCTTTGTGTGGTTTAGAAATGAGGGCTATTGTGGCCTCGAAAAATGAGTTAGGTAGTGTTCCATCTGACTCTATTTTGTGGAATAGTTTGGAGAGTATTGGTATTAGGTCGTCAATAAATGTCTGATAACATTCTGCACTGAACCTATCTGGATCTGGGCTTTTTTTGGTTGGGAGGCCTTTGATGACTGCTTCTATTTCTTTAGGTGTTATGGGATTATTTAGATGGTTTACCTGGTCCTAGTTTAACTTTAGTATCTGGTATCTGTCTAGGAATTCATTCATTTCCTCCAGCTTTGTTGAATATAGGCTTTTGTAGTAGGATCTGATGATTTATTAAATTTTCTGTTACAATTGTTATTTCTCCACTTTCCTGGGTTCTGGTGTTGCCAGGTTGTCTTCCTTTCCCTTGGGTAAGTTCTTTCACTTTCTTCTTGCCATCTTGTTGTCTGTGATTATACATAGTCTTGTTGTCAGTGATTGGTTCCCGTCTCTCCTGTTTACCTGGTCTATGTCCCTGGATTTCCACTGTCCCCAGTGGCTAATGGCCTGAACGTTTGTTCTGCACATATGGGCTCTCTGGTTGAAAACCAGTTCCCTACAGCAGAGTTCCTGTTCCCCTGAACCAATCAACGGGGGAGGTGTGCTTTCTGGGCGCTCGGCCCAGACTTCTCTGTGCCCTGGCTACTTGAAGCTCAGGCTCCAGGCCTGTCTCAGTATGATTTTTTTAAATGACATTTTTTTCTCTTCAAATTGGCTTGGTGACTTGGTTGAGAACTAACAGATCATATAGATCTTGATCTAGTTTTTAACTTTCTATCCTGCTTGGTTACCTATTTATCTACCTTTATGTCAATATAGACAATAATAGTTTCTTTAGTTTCAGTAACTCTTGAAAGAAGATAGGATGAGTCCTCCTGACTTGTTCCTTTTAATACTGGTTGACTTTTTGGTCCTTTGAACATCCATATAAACACTGGGATGATTTTCTAATTCTGGCAAGAATCTTGCATTCCACAGGATTCCATTATTGCTGTTTAGTAATTTTGGTAAGATTGTTGCGAATTTGTAGGGCAATTTTGGGAGAGTGGATATGCTAACAATTTTGAATTATTTCTTCAATCAGCATGATTAACCCTTCTATTTAGTTAGATCTTTTAAGATGTTTTACAGTTTCTCCTACAGGTCTAGCCTACCTTTTATAAAGGCGCTGGATAATTTAATGCTATTAAATATTTACGTTCTATTTTCTAACTTTGAAAACAGGAAATGGAGGTGAAGCTGTTATTAGTCTGGTAAGCTACAGCCTCGGTGCCTTCACTATCTACCGTCTGTAATGATTTCACTGGTGTCTTCAAGTTCATCACATGCACATTCAGTGGCTTGGAAATAAACCTAGGCTTAACTTCCTGCTTTCCGTTGGAGCTCTCTGTACAGCTCTGACGAGTGATCCAGTGCTGGAGTCTGCCTTACAGGCAGGAGAGTGCACACGGTTGCCTTGTTCGATCTCTTTTTATCATCTTGAACTGGGATGTGAGCTGTTAAACTTCCAGTAGCCCTTTTTTTTTTTTTTTTTTTGGTTTTAATAAAAGAATTATTTATTTATTTTATGTGTATAAGTACATTGTAGCCGTCTTCAGACACACTGGATTCTCGTTGGGACTTCTCTCAGATATCCTGTTGTTGTCATGGAGACCCTGTAGCTATGGATGTGTAGGATGGGCTGCTTCACATGCTCCAGCAGTTCATAGATGGGGTAGATGTTGGGGTGGAAAAACTCTGGATCTGGACCTGGGTGGCAGCTAAGCCTGTGAGCCTGACAGCTATTTTACACTTTGCCACCGTGGCAAGCTCTCTCACACTGCCCCAGCGAGCTCACCCAATGCCGAAGCTGGCAAGGACCAGAGCCAGCTCTGCCTCTCCTATGCCCTCTGGGGTGGCTCATCCAGACCCTTGCCAGAAAGGCAAACTCTTTGGACTCCCCAGGCAAGGTGCAGGGTCTGCTCTCCTGAGTGCTGTGGCTGGTGAGGTTTAGGGCCCCCCAGAGGGCATCTCAATACAAATCCAGATTTATTGGTAACAACCCCCCTCTGCTGCCAGACCTGGACCAATACATGGCCATTGGTCACAGCACATGTCAGAATCTTACAATGGCCTTAAGTGGCATCCCTAGTTACTCATGTCAGGTTGTCCCTCACTACCCATGAGTCTCCAGTTCCCCTCTCTTCGCTGTGCCCACATCCTTCTGCTTCTCTCTCTCCCCCATCTCTCCACCACTTACTTGCTCATCTTAGTAGTGCCCAGGGCCTCTGGATGTCTGGCGTTATCTTAGGTTTTGTTAGCCTTGTGACATAGGACTTTGGGTCATTTTCTGCCCACTGGCCATGGCACTATATGGGAGTGATCTCGAAGGTGTTCTAACTGCCTGAGCTACATGGTGCTGGGCTGGAGGTCACCTCAGGGGTGGACTGCCCACCTGAGACCTGTGGCATGGGATGGGGGTGATCTAGGCTCAGTGACTTTATATGTGTGTGTGTGTGTGTGTGTGTGTGTGTGTATACAGATTGAATGTATAGTTCCTGCCTTGAAGAAAGTCCTAGAGATTTAAAAATATGTATTCAAGAATATTTAAGTTTGTCAAATTCAGCCATTGAAATAATCATGTGATTTTTTTTCTTTCTTTATTAATTTAGTTAGTTGCATTGGATTTGTGTTGAATGGCTGTAACCTTGCATTCTTGGAGCAAATCCCAGCTGTTCATAATATACTGATTAATCCACAGATGGATTATTATGTCACAGATTTTGTTAAATTTTTTTTGTGAGCCTGTTCATAAAACATATTGTTCTAAATTTGTTTCCTATTGTATTTGTTTTAGGATTCGGCATCAAAGTTGTACTTTATAACACAGTTTCCTTGTCTCTTTCTGTTTTAAAGTTTTTTTTTTTTTTTTTTTTTTTTTAATGTATTACTCTCAGACAACTTCATACGCGTAACGTCCTTAGGCACCACCCCATTACTCTCTCTCCTTCCATCCCACACTGAATCCCTTCCTCCCAGTAAACATTCTATTTTCATGTCTATTTTGGTTGATTTATTTAATGGGATTTTTTTTGTTGTTGTCATTCATTTCTTTTTTCAGTCTACTGATTTTAATTAGCGTGGCTTGCCTGAGCCTGGGCGGAGAGTTATTTAGCAGAACACAGACAGCTTAACAGTGGCTACACCACTGGAGAAAATGGCTCTTTTCTCCAGAAACCATGAATTGCCAACAGCTTCTGTGGTGTGTGGGGGGAGCTCAGATCTCCTCTCCAGTCATGGTGGGATGTTGATGGGTCTTTACCTGCGCAGATCTTTACAGATAACCACAGCTGCTGTGAGTTCGTGAGTGCAGCCACCAGAAGACAGAAGTCAACACCAATCTTCCCCATCCTCCAGTTCTTACTTTCTTTCTAATCCCTTCACAAGTTGTCTAAGCCTCAGGGGCAGGTGGTGTCACAGATGTCCTGCTTAGGACTCAGTGCTCAACAGTCACTTACTCTCAGCACCTTTACTGGCTCTGAGTCCCTGCATTAGTTGTTGCTCGTGGCAAAGACCAAGGCTGAGAGCAACAACTCTTTATGGTTACAAACAAAATGTCTAGAATAGTTTGACAACACAGCCGTATAGCGAAACAAAACGAGGAGGTCCCCCTGGGTCTGTGACTTCCCCAGCCTTCGCCATACTTCTGTGCCTCCTTGACCAACAATTCACAGGAAGCCTCCCAAGCTTGCCCTGGAATCTTCAATGAATAGCCCATGAGTTCTGTGAACAGCATCATCCACCCATGTGGATTGCTCTCCTGTAAGATTCAAGCTCTCTTGTAAGTGAGGAAGTTTCCATACAACTTCTTAACACAGCGTCGGGTCTGGTTCCCATTCTCCCTGACCTGTTTCTCCTCCTCCTCCCCTTACTGTCAAGTCCTAACCTTCCAATTCTCCAGCATCCTCCTCTATTTCTAAAAAAAGAGAGCTTTTGTGAGACTGGCATTATTATTTTCTCATGCTTGACACAATTCACTATTTGAAAGTAACTCTTGTTATTACAAATTCAATTTTAAGTAGATTTAGGACTGTATTATTTAGATTTTCTATGTTGTATCACTTTTGAATTTTTTTTTTTTTAGTTCTTGCAGAATTTATCCATTTCCCATTCCTTTTGACATGTGTTGACTTGATGATCCATACTCTTCCTTTACTGTCCTCGTAACATTGATGCTATGTGTAGTGACTGTTTTTATCTCACTCCTGGAAACTTGTGCCTTCCTTTTTTATACCTGGATCAGTAACTTTGTTACTTTCCTTAATTGTCCTCGGAGCCTAATTATGACCTACTTTTCTCTGTTCTTCCTTTGGTATCTATTCTTTTTTTTTAATTTTTTTTTTATCATTTACTTCTTCCTCCTTTGACTTTATCTTGTTTGCTCTTACCAGTCTTCTTCTCATGGAAGCCTGGATAATTAACTTTATATTTTTCCTCTTCTTTTTAAAATATCAGTTTTTATTTGATTTGGACACAGGAGAGCTTACAGGTATGTTTGTGCACCATGTGTGTGCCTGGTGTCTGTGGAGGCCAGAAGAAGGCATGGGCTTTTCTGAAACTGGAGTAACAGGGAGTTGTGAGCCCGTGAGCCACCATGTGGGTGCTGGGAACTGAATCCGTGTCCTTTGTAATAGCAGCCAGCACTCCTAAGCTTTCCAGGTTCCCACTCTTCTTAACATGGCATCAAAAGCTGCAAATGCCCATTTACAATAAACACCGTACCCAGGTGGCACACAGCTCAGTGTGATGTGTTTTCATTACTGTTCAGTTCATCACTTCCAGATTTCCATTGCAAGTTCTCTTGTCTGCTCACAACTTTTAATGGGATATATTGTTGAAGTTTGGAATATTTGGAGAGCTTTAAAAATCTTTTAATACGCCTTGGTTCAGCTTGTGCCGCTTTGTTAGAACACCCACTTCTGGGAGCTGGGAAGTCCAGAATCATTTGGCAAAACCTTTCTGTGGGGTTTCCCACAGTAGGAAAGAAGGAAGGGGAGAGAAGAAATCACAGCAGCAATCCCATTCATGAAGGTGAATCTCTCATGATCTACTTACCTCTCATAGGTCCCACGTCATCATATTTTTGAAATGACAATTGAAATTTGTTGTGAATTATGGAACACATGGATATACATTCAAATCACTACATAGCATTACTTGATTTGAAACTTATATTGTGGAATATGAAACACTTGGTTTGATTTCGGTTGTTTGATACACATTTTTAATTGTTTTATGGCTCTCAATATGGTCTACTTATGTTTATCTCATTTGTGTTTTAAAACCTTTCTAAAACCTTTTAGTACCATGTTTTATAAACTTTTAGTTGTATTCAAAATCTACTGTAACTTCCTGAGTCCATTTTATTCTCGACCACGAATTGCCAAGAGAAAGTTCAAATGGCTGTAAAATTTTCCGTATTTGTTCTCTCACTTTTGGCCTTCTATATTTTGATGCTCCATTTAAATGTATATAGGCATTTATGATTGTTGTGTTAGGTCTTTGCAATAAACACATCATTATTATAAAATGTTTTTTTTTTCTCTTCAGTACTGTTTATTTTGAGAGTTACTTTGCTGTTATCGCTGCAACTGTGTTAAATTTAGTGTTTGCATGATATATTTTCCCATTTAATTTTTTCTCTAATCATGATTGCTAGGTGTATGCTTATGTAAATGTATACATAAACACAACTTTCTGAATCCAGTTAGTGCTGATCATGAACGTGTGTATGTGTGCTCATTTAGTGTTGCCCATGTTTGTGTGTTTGGGTTGATTATTTGGTATGGGATAATCAGCTAGTGGTCTCATACCCAGGGCAGACTGATCCCTCATCAGTCATTGTCTGTAGATCTTCACCTAAGGCAGGGCCACCTGAGGTTCCTTCCCTCCAAGTTGTCATGTCATCTGTCTGTCACCATGGAAGGCAAGCCTTGCAGTGCTGTCCCAGTCCTCTGGCTCTTACTGTCCCCCACCCCTGTTTCCTGAGCTTCAGGTACACAGGTTATTGTACATCCTTTATGTTGTTAACCAGTCTACATCTTTAGGTATGAAATGTTTTCCTTAGTCAGGTTATAATGAGGTGCTGTTTTCTTACACAGCCCAACGATTTCTACTTCTCATTATGTTTACTGCATTTATTGGCATGATTAAGTTTAGGCCTCATGTCTTGGTGCTTTTTTTCTGTTTCTTTTTTTTCTCATGTATGTTTTTCCTCAGTTTTCCTTCTTGCACTTCATTAAGTATACAGAATGCTTCACTATATTATTTTTATCATCTCTCTTAGTTTTTGAAATATACATGTATTTGTTACAAAATTTCTCTGTAGATTATTCTGTAAATCATTTGATTTATAAATACATATTTTCAAATAACTACTTCATGAACAATATTAAACTATAACTGCCTCTCTGCTGACTCATTACTGTTCTGTGTTCATGTTATCATTTTTTTTCTATTACACATGCTATGAACCCTGTAATTCATTGTAGTAGTTTGGGTTTTATGCAATTAATAGTCTTTCAAAGATTTAATAAAGTGCTCATTTGACTTTCATTATGGCTTTCATCTCTCAGCCAAAATTTCCTATTTTCCTCTTATTCCTTTTTGATTATTATTCTGTCAACAAAATTATATATATTTAAATCGTACAACATGATATTTTGAAATATGCACACATCATGAAATGGCTAACTAAACCTAATTAAGATTCACATTACTTCACAAGCATTATTTTTTTCTGGTAAGCTCACGTAAAAATGACTCGCAGCATTTTTAGACCTTCTGACTTCCCTCAGTGATGGAGTGTCACCTGAGAATTGTCAGGTGAAATAAACCATTTTCTTCTGTAGTTGTTTTTGAACATTGTGTTTTATCATAGCAACAAAAGTCCTAACCAATACAGCTTTTTTTGTTTTTTCTTACTGCATTCTAGTCCTGGGAAGAACATTTTTGTCCATGAATCTGTGACTTAATAGGTGTCATGTATCTAAATAGTTGTTTGTTTGTTTGTTTTCTTGTTCATTTTCATAGTTAGTTCTAACTTCTCACCCTCATATTGACCATTATTTTCTTATTTCAGGCTTTTCTGGTTCCTGATGGTATCTGATTTTTTTATTTAATTGAGAACTGTGTTTAAAGAATAATTACAGATGATAATATTTATCCGAAGGAAAGATTATGCCTTCCACTAGTCTGCAGCGTGAGGAGCTAAGTCTACGACAGTTCTCTCAAGCGAAGCCCAGGTTGTACTGAAGCTTCACCTTGGACAAGTACACTGTGGGCTTCAGGTGTTCTCCATAGCATCATGGCTCTACCTCAGTGGGCGGGGCCTCCTCAGTGCTAGTGATACTCGGCATCTTCTGCGTGTCATAGTCCTGCTTGGGTTAGCAGGGTTTGGGGTGGCTTGGGTTAGCAGGGTTTGGGGGTGGCTTGGGTTAGCAGGGTTTGGGGGTGGCTTGGGTTAGCAGGGTTTGGGGGTGGCTTGGGTTAGCAGGGTTTGGGGGTGGCTTGGGTTAGCAGGGTTTGGGGGTGGCTTGGGTTAGCAGGGTTTGGGGGTGGCTTGGGTTAGCAGGGTTTGGAGGTGGCTTGGGTTAGCAGGGTTTGGGGTGCAGCCCTTGAAGATCTTCCTCCACTCTCAGTACCTGCTTCCTTTTTCAGGGGATGTCACTGCTCACGGTTTGATATCCTGTCCTTTTAGACTTTCTGTCATGTGCCCAGGCTTCAGCAAAACACCGTCTCGTGCAAGGGAAGGCCATGATGTCACCCAGGGTTGGGGAGGGGTATTTTCTTCCTTTCTGGCATTAGCCTTTTTCCCACTTCTCATTTTCATTCTATGAAGGGCCCTGTGAAGGTGGCATGTGGGTGCTGTGCACTGGCTCTGTGGGTGCTGTGCACTGGCTCTGTGGGTGCTGTGCACTGGCTCTGTGGGTGCTGTGCACTGGCTCTGTGGGTGCTGTACACTGGCTCTGTGGGTGCTGTGCACTGGCTCTGTGGGTGCTGTGTACTGGCTCTGTGGGTGCTGTGCACTGGCTCTGTGGGTGCTGTACACTGGCTCTGTGGGTGCTGTGCACTGGCTCTGTGGGTGCTGTGCACTGGCTCTGTGGGTGCTGTGCATTGGCTCTGTGGCCCAGGCTTGGAGGAGACTCTAAAGTAGTTCAAAGCCAGTTAGAATGTGACATGTAGTAAATCTTGGAGATGCACAGGGAGACATTTCAGAAGCTCCTGTCCAAAGTTCCTTTTGCACTCTACAGATGGAAAGGACAACAGAGTAGCCAGGCCAGGGCTGACTCATGTGCCAGTGTGCCTTCTGCAGAGGGTCCTGTCGGGATGCTGTTCTCATGTGCCAGTGTGCCTTCTGCAGAGGGTCCTGTCGGGATGCTGTTCTCATGTGCCAGTGTGCCTTCTGCAGAGGGTCCTGTCGGGATGCTGTTCTCATGTGCCAGTGTGCCTTCTGCAGAGGGTCCTGTCAGGATGCTGTTCTCATGTGCCAGTGTGCCTTCTGCAGAGGGTCCTGTCGGGATGCTGCTCTCAAGATTCTGCTCTAAGGGAGCTCTTGCCATGAGCTCACAGCCAATGCAGGCTTTTCTAGATTGCCCGGTTTCTTACAACTTCCATTCTCATTCTTGGTCTATTTTTTAAACTACACAGTGCTCTACAACTATATTCCTTTGTTGAAACAGAAAGAAAAGAGAAAAAGAAAAAGTAAAAAACAAAAGCCTTTGTTGCTTCCTATAGCATTTGGAACAAAATCTGAAATGGCTGCTGCTACAGTCTAAGGGAGACTGCATAACAGAAGTAGTGTGACTCCACCAGCCATGTCATTTCCCTTGGCCAAAGGACACGGTACCTCTGTGTCCACGTGGAATCTTTCTCTTTGCCTTCCTTGAGAACACCAGAAATGCTTTCAAGTGGCAGCTGCCCATCTATCTATACAGGTTCTAAAGTAGAGATGGGCAATCAGCCCTTGATGGTGTGATACCTGCTATATACCAATCTCTTGATCATATGCTAAGGAGCTTTGGGGACTATTAACATCTGCTTTGACGATACACCCTACCATGTGATCTAGGCC
Organism: Micromys minutus; assembly: GCF_963924665.1. Lineage (NCBI taxonomy): Eukaryota > Metazoa > Chordata > Mammalia > Rodentia > Muridae > Micromys > Micromys minutus. The sequence goes on from NC_137953.1 coordinate 48,393,836, forward strand.
CTTCCTCCAACCTCCAATATTCTACCTGTCATCTTTGCCCACCACATATTAGGCACCAACTGTTTTTCTCTTCTTTGAACATACTAAGCTTGTCCTTCCCACAAAGCCTTCACACATGCTATTCCCTCTGCCTGAAATGCTTTTCCTGGGCCTTTCATGTGACTGGCTCTTTGTCAGGACTAGTTTCAAATGTTCCGTTTCCTGAGCCTCTCTCTAAGGCAACACTCTATCTCATGATACTGTTCTATTTTGACTTTATTGACTGTTTTCCTTCACTGAAAAAGATTCCCCCACAAAAGTTAAGACTCTGCTCATTAGATTCACCTTTAGAAACTTGTTTACCACATGTGTTCCTCACATGTACACAATGAATAAATGTGCCTCTTTCCTAAGCTTCCATTTTTGGCCTCCAACTGGACCCTTCTTCCTGGAAATCCTCAAATGCAAAAGATCCTAATTCAATCCTCCTCTGATCCCTGATTAGCACCACATCACATACCCTGTCACCCAACCAGAAGCCTCAGGGCAGCTTTCCACTCCCCTGCCTCCACTCCTCCGCCTTCAATCAGTCCCCAGGCTGATTGTCCTCTCCAAATCTCCCTAATCCACTTTGCCCTCATTCCCACGCACCTGCCCTCACTCAGACCTTCATCGCCCCTCTCCTGGATTATCACAATCTTTGCAGAACAGGGCTCCCTCTCCCCCACAACCCCCTCCATCCATGCTGCACCCCACCACCAGAATTATCTTTCTAAAATCTGATCATGTCACTCCTCTGTTTAGACGGATTTCTAAAGAGCTCCAGGATAAAGCTTAACTCCTTGCAGTCTCCAGTTGCATTTGCCTTCTGGCTCCTGTTACTCCAGATCCTCTCTCCCACCTCTGTCTGAGCCTCCACCCCACCCTCACATGCAGAATGAAACAGCAGCTGCATGTCAGAATGGGAGTGCTCTATATTCCTGACCATTCTGCTGCCTTACACACACACACACACACACACACACACACACACACACGCACGCACGCACGCATAGCTAACCATCTCCTCTGCAACTGGGCTATCTCAGTATTCCCTAAGCCTTCTCTATAGCCTACCCTTCCTCCTCCCTGTCTTCTCCCAGCAAAGGGAGAAATAAATCTAATTATGAATACCAGCCTCCTACTACTCAGTGCAAAATCACTTTTCCAAGGTTTGCTATATGGGTGGCATAGTGTCTGCTTGGGGGATTCAGCCTTGTCTCCCTCACAAGTCTGAGTGCTCTTTTTAAGGTCTCCCTCAATATTTCCTGTTCAAATCTCCAGTATGTCATGCAGAACTAGATAGTATGAACTTGATTAAAGTCTGCTTCAGGGAGCCTTGTGAGATGATCAGTGGGTTTTAAGAGTCTTGCTCTTCCAGAGGACCCAGTTCTCAATACCCACATATCAGCTAATGATCATTTATAACTCTAGTTCTAGGGATCTGACCCCTGTCTGGCCTTTATGGGCACAGCATGCATGCATGTGGTGCACAACTATCCACACAGGCAAACATTCATGACATACGACAAAATGAATACATCCTAAAGTGAATAAGTAAATAGATCCTGCTCCAAGAAATGGAAAGCTAGACCAGATGGCATTCCATATAAAGAGAGAGGGCAGCTGGTGGGCTAAGACATGGGGTTTGCAGGATAGGATGGGGAAACAAGTTCTAGCTAGACTAGTCAACAACGCTGTCCTCCAAAAGTGTGCAGCAGGAAGAGGCTCCAGAGTGCTTGAACTTGTATTCAGTCCCTGCAGTTCTTTCTTGCCCACTATGCATGTAGATCTCCCCACATGTATCTCATGAGACAGAACAGCTCTAACTCTCACTTTAGACATTTGAGAGTAGTAAGTACATGAAGCCCCCACACCACATCACAACCAGAACTCCCAGGGACTAACCCACCAGCCAAAGAGCACACATGGAGGGACCCATGGCACAGCCACATCTTTAGCAGAGGATGGCCTTTTCGGCATCAATGGGAGGAGAAGCCTTGGTCCTGTCAAGGCTTGATGCCCAGTGTAGGGGAATGCCAGGGTGGGGAGGGAGGAGGGAGTGGGAGGGTGGGACGGTGGGAGGGTAGGGGAGTATCCTCACAGAAGCAGGGAAAAGAGTATGGGATGGGGGTTCTTGGGGAGGAATCAGGAAAGAGGATAACATTTGAAATGTAAATTTAAAAAATCCAATAAAAGAAAAAATTAAACGTATGTATTAAAACATAAAAATAATAAATGGTAAGGTTAGAGCTTGAACGCAGAGCTCCTCCCCAACCCCTAATGCCTGTAATAAGGAGATTAACCCTGTTTCTCAACCAGAAGCAGTCCCTTTGGACTCCAGGGCTCTCTCCACCTGGGTTGCCTTTAATTGTCCCTGCTCCCTCCCTCTCACTGCCCCTGAAAGGCCTTTAATGGCAAACTCCATCGGGCATGGGAAATGGAGGCGCCCCTCCAGCTGGGAGTCACAGATAAACCCACACTGTCCTTTTAGGAGAATCAGGCTCCAACATAACACTATTTGAGGCCTAGCATAACCCCTCCAGCCTTTCTGTTTATTGCCTAAATACAGTTCTTAACAGCAATGACGGCACCTGAGGGGGGAGGAAGAAAAGGAGATTTAGCCTGAGAGCTGGTTTCATGTCACCTAAAAGGATTATTTTATACCATCAGAAAGATAATTCCCTTCCTGCAGGGGAGGATGGATTAGGCCTCTCCTTCAGATGGGACTTCATGAAAAGATTACTTAAAGATTATAGGACAAAATGGATACATCTGACAACATCTGCTAGGGCCTGCTATGCTTTTTTTGGCTGGCTATGGAATGATCATTATTGACACAATTAGCAGAGTGTTGGTGTTGATGCTAATCTGCAAGCTCTTTGCACAAATGTCCACAGGTTCCTGGTGTGGTGTTGCCTTCCACCTGCTGCCATTCCTACAAGGAGCGCAACATACCACCACGTCCAGGAAATCTTCCCAGCCATCCTTATTGGCTTCTCTCCCCTTCAGAGTCCTGCTTCTCCAGGGGGGAGTTTCCTGACTCACTACTGCTCAAAGAACTCTCTCTGCCTCTGCCTTTCTTCCCTGGGCTTGAGACATGTTTATCACATGATGGGTTCTCCTGCATAACGCCTTACCAAAGAGGAGCAGAGAGAACCTTTCTGGACTCCTTGAGTCTCTGTCATCCACCTGAACAGAAGTGAAAAGAAGACCTTTTCAGGCTTCTGCTTGAAAGGCATTCTGCAGATTCAATCCAGCATTTGTCCACCCAAGGGATCTAATGACCAAGAAGCACATGGAGCAACTTGCTATCACCAGGGTTCTCTGGGTACTGTGCTGACCCGGGTATGCTGGTCACGCTCAGCTCCTGGTACTTACTCCTGGATTTTATGGTAGACAACTTTGAGGAAAGCATTGGAGGATGATACCAGGTTGCAGTGCTCATAGCTCACGGTAGTCATAATATGGCAGAAGCAGGTACAGCCTTTGTGTACAGGAAGACTGTCCCCCAAATCACAGGCATGTTTGCTCAGTGCCATGCTTACTCATAGCAGGACACCCTTATGACTCTGATATTCTACACCATCCATAACAGTTTTCTCCCAGACGTACTACTGTACTGCCAGACCTCAGGCCTCCCACCTTCCCAAACCCCAAACCATCATATACAGTATCTTCTGCCTGAACTACTTTCTGTGTACCCATTCTCCATTCCAGGAATACCCTCCAACTCAGATGTTACTCTCCCCATAAAGCTCTAGGTAGATCAGGACATCTTTGTTTTCCTAATATTCACCCCCAAGTGCCCCGATTCTGTAGTACACATACTAACGCAAAATCCCATCATCTTAGAACCACCACTAATGAAAGACTCTCAGTAACAAGCCAGTGGGAAAGTGAAGAGGACCTATGTGTCACAAGGCTCACTTTGAGTAAGGCGCCAAGAAACAAGCATCCCTGCCCTGAGGAACATTAGTTCTAGGGGACACAAGGAGAAAACTCATCTGTACACAAAGGTGACGACATGTGTGACAAAGAGTGGGGTGAAGAAGCTGGGGGGTGATAGTGAGGGAGGAAAGAAAGAGAGAAGAGAGCGGAACAAGATTCTGCAAGGAGGTCAGAAAGGGATTCACCAAGATGTTAGGTTCAATCAGGTAGAAAGTAAGGTAGCAATTACAGTATCTGCAGAGGGACTTCCCTATGGAAAAGAGCAGGTGACAGCACATAGAGGCCCAGAAGTCAGATCAGGCCTGTTGTAGTTCAGATGGTAAATGACCAACAAAGTCCCAGGTCTTAGAAGCCAGACCTCCAGAATGGCAGTAGCAGAAGGTAAAGAAACGTTTAAAAAGGGGCAAGTACCAAGTGAGCAATGGGATCCTGGGACCTCTCTTTCTCCCTTTTGCTTACCCCCACATGACACGGGTCACTCTGCTGTGTCACATACGATCACCATGTGTCCCAACAGCAACAAAGCCGACCATCTGTATTCTAGAACCCTCAATAATGTGAGCCAGAACAGAAATTCTCACTTCTTACGTTGATTATATTAGTTCTGTTGTTACCGTACTAGGAAGCTGAGTAATACAGTGACTACCAGCTTAGACCTTTGCTTCCAGATTTAAGAGAAAAAAAATAAATCTGAAAAACGTTGATATAAAATTAAAATGTCTCTGTTCATAAATAAAATATTTGTTAGAATATAGCTCCACTTATTCATAGATGTTATTTCTGTTTTCACACTGCAATGTCAGAGGTAATAAGCAGTCATAGAGACAGTACCCACAAAGTTGAGATCATCCAGGACATGGTCCTTTACATAGGAATCATAGACTAAAATTTCTACATTTAAGACTCAACAGGAAGCATATGGCTGTGTCTGCAGTGATCCAAGCCATGAACCAGGGAGGACAAAGTGGGGACAGGCAAGCAACTGGTGGAAGCCTTTTAGGTTGCTGGGTTAAGACCCCCTACAGTGGGAAACCACTGGGAGGTGTCTCATGTCCTGCCAGGTTGGTTCTCTCTGCTCTGTCTCTTGGGAAGCCATTGCTGTGGTTCAGGAATGGATAGCCTTTAGATCAAAGTAATAAAGGTCTGTGTGCTGCTAATAAGACATGACCTTGTTTGGCTATGCTTTGGGCATAGAGGACACAGGACACCTTAATGGGCAGCAGGGGGTATAGAATGGGGTGGAGCAGTGGTTTTGGAGGTCGGCAACTAAATAGAAAAGCTACAACATTTGATTTTGTACCTACAAGGTAGCTATAGTGTCTGACATGAAAGAGATGGTAATCAAAGTGGCCACTGGATATGAGCCTGGATTCTAGAAGAGCCTGGCTAGATCTAGCTGGATCTAGCAATATGGCAGTTCGAGGTATGCAAGTGGATCCATTCCCTGTGATTTCTGTGCATGAAGTAGAGAATGAAGGACTGAGTCCTACACAATCCAGCTTGAAGTAGAAGAAGAAGAACCAGAGAAAGGCCTGTAGCTCAGCTCCTGCAGAGGGCCTAAGTTCAGTGTCCAGCACTGTTTCCAGTGAGGAACAACTATCTCTACCTCCAGCTCCAGTAGGATCCAATGTCTCTGGCCCCTGTGAGCACCTGCACTCTTAGGCACGCACACCACACATATATACAAGTATATAAAATATTGAAAAATAAGCCTTCCAGTCTCCATCTGCACCCAGAGATAAGGCTCTCCCATAGCCCTCCATACCCAAAACCTTCCCGGAGAGAGCTGGCCTCCCAGAACTGCTCACACTCCTAAGATCACAGGCTCACGGGAGGGACAAGCTCCAGTCAGGGACAGCAAGACCAGCTAAAATCAAAGATAACCAGATGGTAAGAGAGAAGCGCAAGAACCTAAGCAACAGAACCAAGGCTACTTGGCATTATCAGAACCCAGTTCTCCTACCACAGCAAGTGCTGGGTACCCCAACACACCGGAAAAGCAAATTTTGGATTTAAAATCACTTTTCAAGATGATGATAGAAGACTTTAAGAAGGACATAAATAATTCCCTTAAAGCAATACAGGAGAACAGAGGTAAACAAGTAGAAGCCCTTAAAGAGGAAACACAAAAATCCCTGAAAGAATTACAGGAAAACACAACCAAACAGGTGAAGGATTTAAGCAAAACCATCCAGTATCTAAAAGTGGAAATAGAAACAATAAAAAAATCACAAAGAGATACAACTGGAGATAGGAAGCCTAGGAAAGAGATCAGGAGTCGTAGTTGCAAGCATCATCAACAGAATACAAGAGATGGAAGAGAGAATCTCAGGGCAGGAGATACCATGGAAAATATTGACACAACATTCAAAGAAAATACACAAAGGAAAAAACTCCTAACCCAAAATATTCAGGAAATCCAGGACACAATGAGAAGACCAAACCTAAGAATACCAGGTGTAGAAGAGAGCTAAGATTCCAAACTTAAAGGTCCAGTAACTATCTTCAACAAAATTATAGACAAAAACTTCCCTAACCTAAAGAAAGAGATGCCCATAAACATACAAGAAGCCTACAGAACTCCAAATAGATTGGACCAGAATCAAAATTCCTCCTGTCAAATAATAGTCAAAACATTAAATGTACAAAACTGAAGAAAGAATATTAAAAGCAGCAAGGTAAAAAGGTCAAATAGTATATAAAGGCAGACCTAGCAGAATTACACCAGACTTCTCAACAGAGACTATGAAAGCAAAAGATTCCTGGGAACATGTCATAAAAATAAATTAAATCTTTTGAAAATGAAAGAAAACAAAGAAAAAAAGAGTTATTCACAGGACAGACTAAACAGGGGGCTCAAGGAATCAGGTAAAATAAGCCCAGAGTGCAGGGCAGGAAGTCAGATGGAGATGTTGTAGCCTGGTCCATACAGGTGGGGAAGCTCAGGGAGGAGGGGTAGCAGCAGTGTGAGGGGTGGGAGGGTTGAGAAACAAGCACCATCACTGTATCTAGCACTACCCAGGTCACTGATGGATACTGCAGAGACAGGCTTAGAGTCAATGCTTGGTGAGAGAGGATGGAAGTGAATTTCAGATAGCATGAAGAAATGGAAGATAGTAAGTCTGATAATGCTGTTATAAATGTTGCTGAAAATAGGAACAAAACCCAGAACATCTGTCAGGAAAAGGAGTAGGAGAATTCTGTGGGAGCTGGGACTGTTAGAGGGGCTCTTTATTCTCACATTCCTACTCTTCCTGGCTATACCATTTAGTTCCAACCAGGGTATCACTAGAGTTGGTGGGCAGTGCATGGTACAGGTGACAGGACCCATCCCATCTTGAAGCCAGATTTTAACATTAGATACTGTGATGTTTTGTGTATGCTTGGCCCAGGGAGTGACACTATTAGAAGGTGTGGCCATGTTAGAGTAGGTGTGTCACATGTCCTAGCTGCTAGTCTTCTCATAGCATCCTTCAGATGAAGATGTAGAACTCTCAGCTGCTCCTGCACCATGCCTGCCTAGATGCTGCCATGTTCCTGCCTTGATGATAATAACCTGTAAAGCAACAGCCAGTAAATGTTGTCCTCATTAGCGTTGCTTTGGTCATGGTGTCTGTTCACAGCAGAAAAATCCTAGCTAAGGCAGACATCTTCCCTTATGATTTAGGTCCTAATGTCCCAGAGGGGTTTTTATTCTGGCATTCTGATTTGTGGCAATATGGATAATATTTTTTATTTTTATTATATTTTCCTTATTAATAGGTGTGTGTGTTCATGTGCCATGGTACTCATGTGCAGGTCAGAAGACAACCTGCAGAAGTTGGTTATCTCTTTCCACCATGTACCTTCCAGGCACAAGACTCCAGGCTGGGCAACAGAAGCCTTTACTCGCTGAGCCATTTGCCATTTTCCATTTCACAGTAGTTTATTGTTCTCATTTTAACCACTTAGAACTATAGAATTTAGTAACAATAAATAAATTCAGAATTCATCACCACTATTTATACTTAAATGTTTTCATCATTTTTAACAAAAATTCCATACTTACTACACAATTAGCTCTCCAGTCCCACGACTTTTTCTATCCTAAGAAGTAACCCTAACCCTAAACCTACCCTCAAAGAAGGGTAAGCAGATGTATACCCTTTTATGTCTACTACACCTGACATTCTCAAAATCTACCTGTCACAGCACGTATCAAATGTTATCTATCCCTTTTATGGGTGAGTAATATTGCACTGTACATACACAGCACATTTTACTGATCTGTTTATTTTATGGTGGACACCTAGATTGTGAATAATTCACTATGACTACTGTTGTGCAAATGTGTGTTGAAGCTCCTGCCCCCATCCTAGGAGTGAAACTGCCAGGTTCTATCACAGCAGCTGCCCCACGTTCTGCTCCCATGATGAAGGAAGGCTCTAACCACATTCGTGTCACACTTACTGTTATCTGAGGTTCCATTGATATTTCGTAGCCATCCTGAGAAGTGTAAAGTGGCATCTTGTTCTGGATTTTGCTTTGTTTTGTTTAAGACAGGGTTTCTCTGTGTAGCCCTGGCTGGCTGGAACTGTCTCTGCACACCAGGCTGTTCTCAAACTCAGAGATCCGTCAGCCTCTGACTGCCCAGCCTCATCGTGCTTTCATTTGTGTCTCCCCAGATAGTAAATAATACTGAGAATATTCCAGGCTTCTTTTATTAACCCAGAAGATAAGGATGAGCTATCTAGGCACCAGTGAAAGCAGCATGTCATTCATAAGAACAGACTCTGTCTGCTCTGTGCAAGCTAAAGACTCCCTTGTGGGGTACCTTTTGCTGGGGTTATGGGGACGTTTGAAGTGAAAGACACCTGTATAATTCACACAAGCAGAAATAGGAACTGTCTTAAGCTCCCTGGATGGTCCTAGTGGTTGCTGAATGTCTGCTGTGGACGGAGGAAACACTGGTTTGTCCCTTGCTTTCTGCTGCTTTTGGGCTCCTGTACATGACCTGCCTCCCTAGCTTATTGCTTTTTCTTCCTGGCTGACTTCTCTAATGCTGTAAAAAGAAACTGGGAAAGGACTTCAGAGATCCCCTCAGGCACTTAGACCTTGAGGCTTTGCTTGTCTAAAGCCACTATTGCCGATAACGATATGACCTGTAAGGGTTTTGCATGTGGATCCTGAAGTCACAGGAAAAGCAATGCTTCAGCTGGCACTGGCTAGCGCTTCTGAAGAAGCTTGGAATATAGCAAAGGCCCTTGAGTGTTTCTAGAACTAATGCATCAAGAGTCATGCCCCTGAGGACTCGGTCCTCCAAGTCATAACTGTGGTCTGAGTGCTGTGATCACACAGGACCAGATGGGCCCCTGACTTTGTGGATCCTTTAGGGGAAAGTGCCCATGATTTTCTACCCAAATCCCATCTCCTATGGGACAAACCTTGGTCAGAAAGACTCAAACACTGACCCGTGTGCATTTGCTCTCCTTTATACCTCTGGCATCACACGCCATCTACCTGTTCTTCTTTAGCTGGTTTGGCTTCATGCCTAGATCCACTGTACACTGACCAGTCAAGGATACCAAGTGTGATGTAGAAGCTTAAATCTGCAGGTTCTGAAACCAAAAATATTTCAAGGATCTCTGATACTTGTAAACTATGTAGCTGAGACTTTATGAGTCACCATAGATAACTACAGATTCTCACGAGGGTGGCTGGTATAGACGAGACAGAAAATGAAGGGCTGGCATAGACCTGGGATGATTGGTTGCTGTGTGCTGCTGGTGGGGACAGAAAATGATGCACCTGTTAGGAGTGGCAGAGCCTCTCAAAATTAAATGCAGAATTACTATATGACTGCAAATTCCACTCATGGCATATGCTTCAAAAGAATTGGAAGCAAGAATCTGGGCAGGTATTTCTTCATCTGTGTTAAATAAAAGCATGATATTTAGTAGTCAAATGACAAAAATAACCCATTTGTCTATTAATTGGTAAATGGATAAGCAAAGTATGTTCATGTATTTATGCATATGTATGTCTGTACATGGTATGCACGCATATGTGGATACACATGTGCATGTGTGTGTGTGATTAATATTTCCTTGATGGTTCAGGATGTTGAACACACAAAATTGCTGTTTTACTCTTATAAACAGTTTGTATTAATAAAATTACCCTTCCATGTTACAATCTACAGAATGTAGAAGAGATCATCTAAATTAACTCGATTTTACAGCTTTGCTTTCTCTTAGTTAAGGCTAAAGGGATGCCATGACCACCTCAACTCCTACAACAAAACAAAACAAAGCAAAGAAACATTTCATTGGGGCTGGCTTATACTTAGAAGGTCAGTTCATTACCATCGCGGCAGGAAGCATGGAGGTGCACAGGCAGACATGGTGCTGGAGAGATAGCTGAGGCTTCTACCTCCAGAGCAGCAGGCAGCAGAGAGAAGAGAGACTGGGCCTGGCTTGAGGATTTTACACACCAAAGCCAGCTCCAGTGATGTACTTCTCCCAACAAGGCCTCACATGTCCACAAGGCCACATCTTCTAATCCCTGTGAGATTGCGGACAGCATTTCCATTCAAATTATCCTAACTTTGTGAGCCTCCCTATTTCTAACCCAAAGGGCTTTCCTAGTTCATCCAGCCTCGCAGCTCCCCATGCCTCAGGCAGCCCCTCAGTGTCTGAGCTCAAGGTCATTTCCCTGGTGGTCCTAGCAATGCGACCCAGAATCTGAATGTCGTCCAGGAGTCCTGCTGGTGCCCGTCTGTCCACCTGCCTCTCTCTCCTTAGGAGCCACCTGCTGCTTCTCTGCCCAGTATTGTCAGCCATTTTGCCTGTGCCAACCAGACTGAACTGGAGAATTTCTGCCTCTTGCATTACTATTACCGCTCCTCAAGCTTGTTAAATCCTCATGGCTAACCCCATCCCAACACACCTGTGTTTGATTGGTTTGTATAGGTATGTGGTGAAGCCACCAACTGCCACTCTACGCTGGTGTCCTCAGAGAACACTGTCTTTTTTACTAGCATGAGTCTGCCCTCTTCTGGGTTTCAGTTTTCTAACTCTAGAGCCTACCCTATCTCTGTAGGTATTTCCAGGAACTTCTCTTCCCTGGACCTCCCAATATTGCATCTCACTGGGTTCCATCCCCTATTCTTCCATCTGTAATCACCTTGTGAAATTATACACATTCCCACTCTTTAAAATGGATTTAATATAACACGATGGTGGCCAAGTTTAGTTCAGCATTCATTCCACACTTTCTCTGGGTTCCAGACGATCATAAAACTGCCTACTTGAAATGTCCCCAGTGGATACCTCATTATCACCTCAAAGTTAAAAAAGCCATTGACTTCTTCACCTCCACCCCCACCAATGAGACCATGACAGCCATGCAGCCAACTGTAGGGGAAACCTATGGTCTCCTTCCTTCTACTCTGACTCTGATTTGATGTTGTCAAGGATTGTGGTCTCTATGTCCAAAATATGCTTTGACTCCATCCACTTCACTTTTATTTCCTTCTGAATTTTTAGAGGCCAAATATCAGCCTTTCTTGCCTGGTTAGCAACAATAGATTCCTTGCATCTTTCCAGTCTATGATTTCTTCAGAAGTCAGGCACAGTGTCGTCTGTCCTTAAACCTCTATAATGAAGTGTTGGAGAGAGAGTTGGTGGCTAATAACACTTCTTGCTCTGACACAAGATGCAAGTGTGGTTCTCAGCAAATACGTGGGAACACACACACACACACACACACACACACACACATACTGATTAAACTCATTTTTAAACTAAAAACAAACCCAATAATTTTATAATGTGTCTGGGGGGAGGGGGTTGGCTCAGTGGATATATTACTTGCCACATAAGTGTGAGGATGAAAGTTTGGATCCACAGAACCTACATAAAAACTAAGCAGGCATGGTGATCACTGGTAATCCTTTTACTAGTGAAGCAAAAGAAGAAGATCCCTAGAGCAAGCTGGCTAGCTACATTATCCAGTCACAGAGCTCTGTGATCAGCTAATAAGTCTGCTATAGAGAAATTTTAATCTATCAACCAATATAGCTGTTCAGGCAGGGGATCTTCCCAAAGATATGATCTGGTTGTAATGCAAACACCCCCTGGGTTGCAGTATGATCTGACTGGAATACAGCCATGCCCTTAGTGCATAACTTTAATTTGTAGAAGGAGATAACTGTGTTTTAAAGAAATATTTAGTGGAGGAGTAGATAAAGTGACAAGTCAGAGAAAGATTTAACAGAATGAGGTAGAGATAGGATATGCCCAACTCACATGAGAACAGCAAAAGAAGAGAGGTTACTTAAGATCAGGGAATGAGAAAAAAAGTTGGTGTTTTGGATGATGGGTGTGTGTGGCAGTTTTATTGGGACAGTTTTACAGAGACAGGTGTCAGAGAGAACAAGCTAGACACAGGTCAAGAGAGAATGAACCAGAGAGTGAGAAGAAACCAGAAGATTAGAACAGATTTCCAGAGTTAGTATGAGATCAAGCAGAGCAATTCAGTCAGAAGCTGAGAAAAGGTGGATGGAATCAATGAGCTTGGATGATTAGATTGTATGGAGGCTAGAAGCTTCTAGGCCTAGGCCTAAGGATCATCAGAACGGAGAAAGAAATGCGTTGGGCTCATCCCAGACCATGCACAGCTTAGGTACAGCTAATCTTTCATCTGACGAAATAAAAGTTACATCTATAGTCTGAATCTCAATAAAGTACAGATCAATCAAGAAAGGCACAAGATAACAACTTTGAGCTTCTACATGTTTGTTCACGCATGTGTATGCACACCACATGTACACACAAAGCCTCTGCAGTGACTTCTCTTTGTCCCACAAATGAAATGAAAATACATTCTCCGGATGAGTAAACCTGGTCCTTGTCTGATTTCACAAATCAGGACTACCCCAGACCACTGATCGGAGGCCTGCGCAGCTCCCTTTCCTTGAGAAGCAGCTCTTTCTGCTTCGTAGCCCTGGCTCTCATTAAGCCTTGGGCCCAATGTGCATGTCTACCTTAGTTCCTCAGGACTCGGCGTTTCCTCTTCCAGTAGCTGTTCTGTCCACCCTAATTATCTCTCTTTTCTATGTCTATACTCTAGGCATTTGCTCTGTAGCATTTATTACGATGTGTTCAAATATGGTTTATTCTTTCTTAGTGTCAGACAATATGCAAAGCCCAGGGGATGAAACTGAGAACAGAATTTCATCTCACGCACACTCTGCGGGAGCTTTTAGTGAAATAGAGAGAAGAGGCATTAATTTTTTAAGGGATCACTAGCGTGGGCACATGATACAACGTGGCAGGAGAAGAATGATGAAGTTGCTACTTCCCGGCATAACTAAAGAGCTAGTGCTTGCCCGGGAGGCTTGTGTCTGTGGCCTTCACTGAGAAGTAATACTTCAGCAGACATCTGAGGACTGCTGCGGGCTGGCCGGGCAGGGCAAGAGGCTCATTTTCCAAACAAACTAAGGATATATAACAGGACAGCGCTAAGTTCCAGGTTGGCAGATGGGTGGACAGAGAGCTGGGTAGTAAGGCATGGGGGTTGGGGGACTGAGCTCAGAGCACCATGCCTGACCTCCAGACCATGGTGATGAACCTGGTTTACTTCCTGTATTCCAAGGAGGAGAAGAAAAGTATTCAAAAGTTTTAAATAAAAAAGTGTTTGTGTTCAGGGGTCACATGGCTTAAGTGGTTTTATTTGATTTTATTTTTTTAATTGTTTGTTTCTGTATGGGGTATGTGCACATGAGTGCCTGTAGAGAGCAGAAGAAGGTGTTGGATACATCTAGGGCTAAAGTGACAGGCAGCTGTGAGCCACCCTGCATGGGTGCTATGACCTGAACACAGGTCCTCTGTAAGAGCAGTGCTCTCTGGGCATCTTCCCAGCAACCACAAAGTGTAGGAAACAATTTGGAAAAGCCATAGACAAGCCAAGAGACCAGTAAGTAGGCTTTACCATATTGGGAGGAAGATCAGGGCTGCACTGGAAGGCAGCAGTAACAACAGAAAGTAGCCTGGAAGATAGTTAAAGTGAAACCAACAGGAATTTGTGTTTGACTCAGCATTCGTGGTGAGAAGTGGTTTCAAGCACGACCCCGTGTTTTCTCATTAAGAAACTGACTGGATTATCACACTGTGGAGAGCGGGTGCTGCTGGTCGGACACGGTAGCGACATCACACTACACACAGAAACAGGAAAAATGAAAATTAGATGTGAGCCAGGAAAAGACTGCCTACCAGAGGTCCAAAATTTACTTTCCCAGATGTGCCAGTCAAGAATCCATACTGGCTGTCTATCTCAATCACTCTCCACTTGATCTTTTGAGGCAAGGTCTCTCACTGTAACTGGAGCTGTCATCGGCTCGACTAGTTGGCCAGTGGGTCCACAGGATCTTCATCCTCAAGCACTGAAATTACAGGGTGGGCCACGCCTGGCTTTTGTGGTGCTGGTGATCTGAATCCCGGGTCTTCCTACTTGTATAGTAAGTGCTTTGCACACTGAGTCAACCTCTCAGCCCCTGGTTTAAATCTGAACTTCAATAAGTGGATGCACACACTGGGTCTCTGTGTAGACATCTGTCTCTCCACAGGTGACAGCCAATGAAAGCAACATGAATGCAGTTGATAGTGGCCAAGGCTGGGACCTCGGGTGTGCATGGAGTACGGAGTGTCAGAAGCAGAGAGAATTCTCCATACAGAAGCAGTACTAATTGGCAACAAGAGCTGCAAAGAAGTCAGTTAAGATAAACACTGAAACTGTCTATTAGACCACTGGTTACCTTGGGGGAGACATGTAATGGCCATAAAAAGATGGACTGTAGACCAGCACAGCCTGAAGGAAATCAAAGCAGGAAAGCAAAGCAAGAAACATGAAGAACTGCTTTAGAAGAACTTGGCGGCAGGGCCTGGAGAAACAGCTCAGTGGCTAAGAGCACTGGCTACTCTTGCAGAGGACCTGAGCTCAATTCCAAGCACCAACATGGCAGCTGTCTGTATCTCCAGTCCAGTGAGATCCAACACCGGATTCTGCCCTTTGCAGGCATTAGGCATGTACATGGTACATAGACATACGTGTAGGCACAACACATATACAATCAAAAGCAAATACATTTTTTTAAAAGAAAAAAGAAAAGAACCTGGTTCAAAGGTTAAAAAAAAAAAAAAGTAGGGTGGCAGCTGGGGTATGGGGTGGAAACTGAAGAATGAGGTGTGAGCTGGGGGATGGGGTAGGGGTTGGGGAATGGGGTGGCAGCTGGGGGATGGGGTGGGAACTGAAGGATGAGGTGTGAGCTGGGGATGGGGTGGGAGCTGGGGTATGGGGTGCATGGGACACAATGATTCCTACTGGATGTTTTATTCTGTATGATTTGTTGGCTGAAAAACAAAATGTTAACAGCTGTAAAAATCACTATCAAACACACTGACCGTTCCTAAGAGTAGGAAAAGGGAGGAAGATTGCAGGACAGTCAGCTGCTTTTGTCACACAGCAGGGCACAGAAGACAGTTCCTTTCTAATAAGAAGTTGGACACATTCCTCTTGATAGTTGGAATTGCCTTGGAGGATTCTAGACCATAATGTCCAGCGGAGTTTATGTCATGATGGGAATGGTCCATCTCTACCATCCAGCAAAGTAGCCCCCACCACCTGCACCCACTAAGCCTTTGAAATGTGTACAAAGCAGTGAGGGACTGAACTGTGTACATTCTGTCTTAGTGAGTGTGCATACATACAGGCACACGAGTTAGTGACTGACAAACTAAACGATATGACTGCTAGACCAGGTGCTGAGTGGGCCGGGCGTGATCAGAGGAGAACATAGAGTGTTTGGACCGATCAGACCAGATCGTGAGAACAAGATAACAAGACAGAGAATTCCAGAGTGCGTGTGGCCTCCTGTCCACCTCGGACATTGGTGACGTCACCTACCCTGCTTGGCTCACCTTTCTCCTTCCCCATTAATATGCTATGTTACCAATGCAGGTTTTAAAAGGAACAAAAGAGTTCATGTAGGGTTTTCTTTCCCAATTGAGATTACGAAAAGAAAGAAGGTCAAGGGAATGTAGGGCTTGGATGTAAGTGCTTTTGAGAAGCACACACCTGGAACCAAACCAGACAAACCAGCAAAAAAGAAAGAAAGAAAGAAAGAAAAAAAAAGAAAGAAAGAAAGAAAGAAAGAAAGAAAGAAAGAGGATGCAGCCAAGTGTAGTGTCACATGACTGCAATCCTGGCAGGAAGAAGACAGTTCTAGGCTAGCTTAGGCTATATAGTGAGACCTTGTCTCAAAACACACAAAAATGGGACTTTATTAAAGAAAAATGCAGCTATGAAATGTACAGGAGATAGACGGAAATATCATATCAGGCTGAGAAAGACATGATACTACATATTTTTCACATATGTAGATCATGTCTTCCAAGTTTTTAATATGTGTATCTATGTGGCAGTGGATGTGGACCTAGGCCAGAAAACTACCACAGGGAAAACGGCTTTAAGGAGCAGCGCAGTAGGTAGAGCATGTGATAGGAATGTGGAGCAGGGATGCTGGGAGTGGGAGGGTGCAAGCACAGGAAGAGAGATGGGTAGGGAGAAGGTCAACCAAAGCAAAAATATAGATGTCGTAAAGAAACCTGTTACTTTACGTCTAACTAAAACATAAAATGGTGGGAACTGAAACAATAGCCTGGCCACTAAAAATCTGATCCTTGCAAGCAATTTGGACCCGAGTTTGATCCCCAGAATCCGTTCATAAAAAGCCAAGATGGCAAAGCTTGTGATTCTAACACTTGGAAGGCAGAAACAAGCTGTAGCAGTTTAAGTGAAAATTCTCCTGAGGAGTTTCAGGCATTTAAATATTTGGTCCCCAGTTGGGGGCTGTTTGGAGAAGATTAGGAGGTGTGACCTTGCTGCAGGAATTATGTCACTGCAGGGGGTGGGGGTTGAGGTTTCCAAAGACTCCTGCCATTTTGAGACTGCTCCCCTCTCGCCCCCCCACTTGCAGTTTGAGATGTGACCTCTCAGCTGTTTCTGCCACCATGGCTTCACTCCAGCATCATAGACCCTCTGGAACTATAAACCTAACTTAACTCTTTATTCTATAAGCTGCACTTGGCCACGGTGTTTTATCATGGCAATAGAAAAAATTTAATATACAGGTGGATCCCCAGGGCTCCCTAGCCAACTAGCCTAACCTACTTAAAAAGACCCTGTTTCTACAGGGAGGAGGAAGAAATGGTGGTGGTGGTGGTGATTATGACAATAATGATGCTAATAGGTGGAATATGAGGCATATTGCCTATGGACAATGCACACACACACACAAACACACACACATGAACACATAATAATTTAAAAGAAGATACACAATTAGGAAAGAATACACAAATGGGGGCTCCACTGCAGATGAACACCTATTGTAGGAGAAGGTGAATGAAACTAGGAAGGAGGGACAGAAACATCATTGGCACGTGCTCAATTCATTAAATTTTGAGCGAGCTCTGCTGTATCAGGCTTCGTTCTAAATACTGACAGTGGAAATAGAAAGAAGGCATGTGTAATATGAAAAGAAAAGTCAGAAAATGCCGCCTTCAAGGAAGCTAAATCCTAGATGGAGAACAGAGGAGCTACGCATCACGTCTGTGGCAGTGACAAAGGGAAAAGAAGAAGGTAGGTGTATGAGCCGTGGGTCTCCAGAGAGATATAGATATGTCAGTGTGTGGGATATCAGAGAAGAAACTTACTAGACATACTAGACAGAGTGGCTGAAGGGGGCTGAAACAGGCCGCATGTGATTGGAGACTCTGGGATGCTGTTTCTCGCTCTAAGAGCAAAGGTAGAAAACTAGGGAATCATATGGTATAGCTGTCAATCCAGAAGCTGAAGACATGAGAGCCCAGGGAGTTCAAAGCTAGCGGTCCTGCTGTCCTAATGACTCCAAGGAGTGGAGAACAGAATCACCACTTTCCTTCATCTACCACTGTGCTCTGTTAGTAAGAACGTCTGCACAAGGAGGGCAGGTCTTCCCTACTCATTCATCACCCAATGCTCCCTCCCATCCTCACAGTCACCTACCAAGAACTATTCCTTAACCAGTCTTCCAGATAGGCCTTAACCCAATCAAGATGACATCCAAAGGGGTAGCTGTTCCAGTAAGGAAGTAAGTGTGCAGTGTTGACATTTTGAATAGAGGAGAGATGTCTAAAAATTAAGTGACAGTCATGAATGGATTGCCTCTAGGCTGTAAATCTTCCCTTCCTTGTCTGCTCTGCTACAAAGGGGCCTGAGCCCATTCAGCAGCTCTCCTTTGTACTGAGAAACACAGGATGGTCACCTGAGGGTGGTAGTTAGTCCTCACTTTCAACTTGGTTGGATGTAGAATAGCTTAGAGATGCACTTCTGACTTTGCCTATGAGGATGTTTCCAGAAAGGTTTAACAGAAGGGAAAGGGTCCTCCCAGACTGTAGGTGGCACTATCCCGTGGACTGGTTTCCAGGCTAGATAAAAAGGAGAGGGCGAGCTGAGTACCAGCGCTCATCTCACTCTGCTTCCTGACTACAAATAAGATGGGACCCTCTGCCTCACACTCCTGCCTTATGCCCTTTTCCCATGATCAGCTGCACCCCAAAACTGTGAGCTGAAATAGATCTTACCTTCTTTAAGTTGCTTCTGTTGAGTATCTTTGCCATAGCACAAGGAAAGCAAGTAAGTCAAAAAGTAAGAAGACAAGTGGAGCAGGAAGTGTAGTGTGGTTATTGGGCAGTGCCCGGGCTTCCACATAAGCCTAATGACCAAATAGTGAAAGAGTTGTTGAAGAAGAAGAGCTCTGAACACAATCTTGAGGCATTGGGAAGATGGCTAAGTGGGTGAAAAGCTTGATACCTAAGCATGAAAACCTAAGTTTGGACCCCAGCACCTACATAAAAGCATAAGCCTCTGCACCCTTAAATTCCAATTGCTGGGGAAAAGAAAAGGGAAGACCCTGGGGGTTCCTTGAGCAGCCAGTGATCTTCTGGGCTTAGTGAGAAACTCTGTCTGAAAACTTAAGGAGGGAAGCGATTAAGGAAGCCACCCACATCATCTGTGGGCACAGTCACCCATGCACACAGGTGCACACACCTATGTGCACACCATACACAAGAAATAAAAAGGAAAGAAAGGAAAGGAAAAAAAGAGGGAAGGGGAAAGGAGAGAAGAAAGGAGGGAGGAAGAAAGGGAAGTAGAAAAGGGATGGGATAGAGAGAAGAACAGAGGGAAGGAGAGAGGGAGAGAGAGGAAGGAAGGGAGGAAGGAAGGAAGGAAGGAAGGAAGGAAGAAAGGAAGGAAGGAAAGATGGAAGGAAGAAAGGAGGGAAAAGGGGAAGAAGGAAAAGAGAAAAGGAAGTAGGAAAGGGAAGGGATGAAGGGAAGTACAGAGGGAAGGAGAGAGGGAGAGAGGAAGGAAGGGAGGAAGGAAGGAAGGAAAGATGGAAGGAAGAAAGGAGGGAAAGGGGGAAGAAGGAAAAGAGAAAGGGAAGTAGGAAAGGGAGGGGAGGGAGGGAAAGACAGAGGGAAGGAGAGAGGGAGAGAGAGGAAGACAAATAAAACTCCAGTTATTGAGAAGGAAGGGAAGGTTCACGTGGTGCTGATGTACAGATTGCTTGTAAAAAAAAAAAAAAGTGACAAAGATAGAACAAGGAGGCATTATCTCTGCACTTAATGCTGTTTAAACTCCAGAGCAGGGGCCATGTCCCTGTTTACCATGCCTACACTGAATACATAGACTTGAATTGTGCCCAAACTGGTGTCTGTCACATACTGGGTACAGATTAAACATTTGACACATCCAAACACTTTTATACTGGCCCAAATGTTTACTACCTCACACTCTGCCATCTCCCCTCCCCCACAGCTCTCTGTCCTGCATCTTCTCCAAAGCCTTTTCTCAGTTACTGAAAAGTTGAAATGCCCACAGATGATAACAGCATTTTTTTGGAGACCTCCAAGCATCCATACTCTTTGTAAAGAAACTATGTGTTCTGGTCACTTTTAACTTCTTGAACAGGAATTTCATTCTCCAAATCATGTTACTAAGCACTCTCATCCCTGCCACAGCTCTGAGTCACCCTGCTTCACGGTAGAGAGAAGCTTGGGTGTTTTGCACCTAGGACCAGACAGGAATCACAGGGCCCAAGCAATGTTCCTGAGACCTACCTTGGGCTAGATAGGCTGCTGACCTCAAAGGTCATTAGTTTTGCTGCTTAGTATAATTCCATAAATGCGTTACATTTTAGCCCCTCCTCTGGCATTGGTCTGTATCTAGCTTTTTTCTCGGTAAAGTCTTCCTTCGGAGCTGTGGCTCAAGCTTGACTGTGAAGGTTAAAAAAAATCCCACCTTCCTCCTTAGATTTGTGTTACTTTGGTCATCGCTATAACAAGATAACGTGGTAGACATAACTTAAGAGAGGAAAGATGTCTTTTGCCTCACAGCCACAGTCTGTCTGGGTCAGGAAACATGGCAGAGCAGATCCCTGGTAGACGCAGGAATGTGAAGTTCCTGTTCATGTGGTAGGAGACAGGAAAGAAAACCAGACTAGAAGCAGGACTGGATTTTTCTAAAGGTTCGGCATCTTCCACAAATAGCACCACCAGCTGAGTCCCAAAATGTTCTAACACATAAACCTGCGAGGTCATTCCAGACTCCAGCCATAATAGAACCTTTGGAACATAGAGCTGAGAAACCGACAGAAAATGCAAGTTAGCATGTTACCAAAAGCTTAAGCACTCAGAGAAGCCCTTGACGGCCTGCTTCTGTCCAGGCATGGTGATCATTTACATCCATTCTTCCCGAGTCCTACCCATGTCCTGAATGCTCAGTGCTCTGTATCAGACACCGTGCTTATCACTACTCTTATTATTCCGTGAAAACACAGCAAGAGAAAAAAGTTTATTTTCACTCTTATTTTACCCCTGACAGAATGGCTGCATTGAGACATTATAACTAACCTGCCCAAGGTTGTACCACATGTAACTGCCAGGGATCAGTCTGGAACCCAGGACTGATACCAAAGTATTTGCTTCAACAGCTGTGGTAGCATCGTTATTTTCTACTTGAGCAGAATGGAAGAAACTTGTATGTTAAAAATTAATTATCATCACCTTTCTTCTTTGAAATGATGGCAGAGCCAGCTTCCTCTAAAGGGATGTCTCAATCCGGGTTTGACAGCTGAAGGGAAGATCTGCATATGAATGACAGGGAATGGCTGGAGACTGCTGACCAAAATGCTAATGTGCCGCACACACTGTGGGAATACAAGACTGAGGGAAGACCATCAGAGGCCCCCACTGACAGCTGGGGTCCAGGTTGGGGGGTCTGGCACCCCAACTGTGAGTGAGGAAACAAATGGAATCTGCAAGAGGGAGAGACTTCATCACACTTTCATGTCCTCTCATGTGTAGGATTTGTGCTCCAGCTGTGAACCAGCTAAAATCCCACGGGGTCTCCACTCTGCTTCTAGGTGTTCTGTTTTCTCTAAGTGCTCCCACCATGGTGTTATGATTGCCCAGACCTTCCTTCCTTGAACAGGATACAAGTCAAAACTAAACTGGTGAAGAGAAGTACTCAAAGGACAAATAGGGAAGGAGAATTAGACTTCACTGGCCTACTTCATCAGGACCCAATGGGTGCCACTGAGGCAGTTCTAGAGTATTCCTGGGACCCAGACAAAGGAGAGCATCAAATTTTTGTTACTTTTCCCAATATACATTTTCACTAGAGAGTAAAGAGAGAGGGAGATATTGTTGTCTACACAAACACATACATTTGCTTCCTTTCCCTGGTGCATTAATTACTTTCCTAACTGCTGTGTTAAAATACCTAGCTAAAATATCATCAGGAGGAACGCTTTATTGTAGCTCATGGTTTCAGAGGGTACAGTTCAGTACTGCTAGGACACTTTGGCATTAATGATGCTGAAATGCGTGTATCTGGAACTCCTCAGAGAAGACCAAGAAGGAAAAAAAAGCAAGAAATTTGACAGAGGTATAGATTTTAGGCCTGCTTTCCAGTGACCCACAGTTTCTTTACCAGACCTTACCTGCTAAAGGTTCCACAACCTCTCCAAAGAGTACCACTAGCTGTGGAAGACATTTTATATTTAAACCTTTATACCTGATAAGCTTAAGCTGTGTGACCTCTAATTGTATTTTAGTTTTGCTGCTTTAAAATTTTTCTGCAATAAGTTTGTATTGTATTTATCATCAGAGTAGTGTAGAAGTCCCCTTGTGTTTGTTTTTGGGAGACAAAACTGGAAATTGTCGGTCTGCAGCATGAAGAATAGTCTGTTCTGCATAGGGCTTCAGCAGAAATGCCTTGCTCAGCTCCAAAAGTCATAAACATGGTGCTTTAGTAGCTCCTGGGACTGTTGGTGTGGTGGCCTGGGGACCATACTGTGCACAGAGGTTTCAGGAGAGATGGAGCTGGTTCTGAGAGTGCGGAAGAGCAATTTCACTCATCTCAAGCTACTGGGCAAGAGAATTAACCCACACAGGGAGCCAGCATATGACTGAGAAAATTAATCCCTCCCTGGTACTCGAAGCCTAGTTAAGAAGTTGCTCTTCCTTTTAAGGGAAGGGTGGCTTTTCAGATTATCACAAAAGAAACTGACTGTATTTAAAGAATATATATATACCTGGAAAGTTGTTTTCAGCAAATTAAATTTCTGTATGGCAAATCCTACTTTCCAATACTTTTTTTATTATCAGATAAAGACGCCTTCCTGAGAGAGCCACCTTCCCACTCCTGGGAACACATCACAAGCACACTACAGCACACTGGTTTTTAATATTGTGCATTTTTTAAAAAAAAGATAAAGTTGAAAATAAGCTATAAGCACAAGTCGCTCAAAGTCAGTTTGTAAAATATCTGTGACCAAAAATATTATCCTTAGCTAAAGAGCTTTATGGACCGAAAGACACTGCACAAAACCTACCTTGGATACAAGAAACTAAAGGTCTCTGAGAAGTGATTGAGCACTGAGTTGTCTCAGCCCCACAAGTCCTTTGGTAAAGCCTGCTTCTGTCCACCAGGAATGTTCTCAGTGCATCAGAGAACACGGGGTGCTAGAGTGGGGCTTGGTGGCTGGAGGAGAAACTTCCCTTTCTGCCAATGTCACCCTAGCAACGGTCCTCTGTTCTGCTCATGACAATGGTTCCACTTTTTAGGTTATTCCAGAATGACCCTTACTTACAGGTTGAAACAAACAGATACCAGTTCAAGAGAAATTCTGAAAATTTGTGAGTTGGTTTTTGGCACTTATGTAAAATTAACTTAGACAAAAGCACTAGCTGGTTAGTGTGTCAGAGTTGCTACCACAGAGAACCATGGGTGGGAGGGGCTGACATAACAGAAATGTTATTCTGTCTTGCAGTTGAGTTTGGAGTCCAAGACCAAGGTGAGCTTTCCACTTCAGGCTTCTCTTCTAACTTCTGACAGTTTGGTGGCCATCTTTATGTTGTGGTTTGTGAAGCATCATCCTCACCTCTGCCTTGTGTTTCAGTGGCTGTGTGTCTGTGTGTGTGTGACTGAAAGAGAGCAAGTATGTGATTGTGCATGTGTGTGTGAATGTGTATGTGTGTGTGAGTGTGTGTAAATGTGTGAGTGTATGTATGTGTGTGTGTTAGCGTGTGAGAAGTGTGTGAGAGTGTGGTATATGTGTGTTAGTGCATTGTAAGAGTGTGTGAGTCTGTGAGTATATGGGAGTGACTATGTGTTGGTGTGTATGAGAGTGTGTGTAAGTGTATATGTATTGTATGTGTATGTATGTGTGTTTATGTGTTAGTGTGTGTTGGTATGTGTGTTTTCTTTGTATAGGATTCCTGATATATTTCACTCCAGAGCAGTCTAATGACTACACTTTAACTCTGTTAGGGACCCTATCTCCAAATATGGTCATATGCTGAGGTACTGGTTGCAAAGACTGTATGTCTCTCTTAAGGACTTGATTTACTCTACAATCCTTATGATTAGACAGACAATATATGGGAACTATAGAGATGGGGACAGCAGACAATGACTACTATGAGCTAAGAAAAGAGAGAGATGGCATGGCTATAAAGGAGAGGATTCATCTGTGGTAACAGGACAATTCTTTATCTAGACCGAGGCTGTATGTCATAGGATTATGACATTTAAAAATGAGCATGTACAAAAAGACAGGTCAACCTAAGTCTGTAATCAATCACATTAATTGGATTCCTTCCGTGTATTTCTTGGTTTTGATCATGTACAGATGTCACTGTTGGGTCAAGCTGGATGTTTGGGACAAGGGCACTTCCTTTTTAAATGCCTTTTAAGCCTATACTTAAAAAAAAAAAAAGTAACGTAGCCAGTGAAGCATCTTGGGATGGTGTTCATTGGTAAACACTTCTTTAGTGTTGAAGAACTTCTGGGTTCAGCCTCCAGTCCCACCCAAACAGACAAAGGAGTGAGTGAAGAGTCAAAAACTTCTGTTATAGACTTTGCTATGCCTCAGTTATCTGGCTGCTCAGAGACCTACTTCAGTGTCTCCACTGCCTTCCATTTCTCCCCGACCCCTGACAGGGGGCAGCTGTAGCCCGCAGTGCTCCGCTGCCCCTCTGCCTTCAATGTTCTTCTCCCTCTCACACTTCCAGTTCCCCAACATGTAAATGTACCCTAAGCATTCTCTGTGAGCTGTGATTCTGTTCTCCTGCCCAGACCTTGACTAATCCTCCCAGTCAACACAGTGGAGTCCAAATAGGATGCTGTGGCTCATATCATGGGGGGCAGTGGAACATTCTCATTTCAAGAACTATGAGTCCAGATGTCTTTCTGAGGTGTTAGTTTGAAAGCATGGTGTGTCATTCACCCCAAAAAAAGAAGAAAAGAAAGAAAGAAAAGAAAAAAGAAAGAGGGAGGAAGGAATGGAGGGAGGGAGAATAAGAGAAAGAACAGAAAGAACAGAAAGAACAGAAAAAGAGAAAAATCCGCTGCACCACTGGGCCACAAGCAGATCTTTTCTGGTCCTAGAAGAAACATAGACACTAGCTAGACATGGTGATCTGTGATCACAGAACTAGTGCAGAGAAGATAACATCATTTATAGACAAAATATTCATGACTGTTTATGTCAATCATAATGACTTCATTGCTAATTACAAAAGCCATCACTGCTTGCATACAATAGTACAAAGACCACAAATACATATATAATCCCAACATACAGAGACTAGCACTGCGAATGTTTTGATATATGTTGTACCATAATTCTTATGATATACAATAAAAACTCATTTGTCTGCAAAGGTTCGTTGCTGTACATGCTTGCAAACTTGCCTACAGCCTCCACTTTACTTGGAAGACAATTACCAATGATTGTTCACCCTTCTGTTTGGTTGTTTTTATTCTCCGTTTTAAACTGTCTGGGTCAATTGATAAATAAGTACAGACTTCAGAAGAGGTTAGAAATTCCAACCTTAGCACTCACGAGAAAAAGTGTGGAGCGTGTGGCCAGCGGTAGTTGCCAAATAATATTTTTTTTCACTTGTCAGTCATTCCAACTCCAATGCTCGAGTTCTCACACTTCATCAGCCACCTGAAAGTGGGTGTTTGCTACTGGGTCTGTTCTGATCCCTAAGGCAAGAAGAGAGCAGAAGGCAGGTCTGGCCCTCTGTGGTAAGCTTAGAGCTGGAGGCCTGCAGCAAAGCCCTCCCAGCCAGGGGTCTTGCCCTAGCACACAGATCCGTCTATCTCAAAGGAGGGGCAGAGAGCCCTGGGCCTCTGATTGCAGTATTTCCTCAGCCAAGAAAATCATCCCTCCTCCTGTGCAGAGCAGTAAGTGAGAAAAAAATAAAAGAAAAAACTGATGGGTTGTCTTGCCAACAACATTCTGTTCTCAGAAGCCTTAGAAACACAAGGTCTCAGGAATGGGGAAGCCCTTCCCAGAACCTGTATCTTTGTCCTTTCAGGTGATGTTATGTTGTGAGAACCTATTTGTCCTCAGCATGTCTTCCAAATACGGTTTCATTCTATTTTTTTCTGAATGTAAAACAATAAGAGTAAGAGTCTGTAAGAGTCTGAAAAATAGGCGAGTTACAAGAAGATGAGAAGCCAATATTCCTGTCTGCCAGTCAACACAACCAGCATCATGTTTGGGCACAAATCTTGTTACCTCTGTGTGTGTGGTAGAATTGCACTCTGCCCATTGTACATTTTTCTAAACACTGTACATGTCAGAAACGTGGTACATGTTTCTAAACGTTGTAAATGTTAGAAACATGGTATGTGTTTCTAAAACATCTTTACATATTTTCCAATTTGTCGTTCAGTGCAGAACTAAGCACATCAAACCTCACTGGTTAAGATAATAATTCTACTTGGTTTAAAACTTTTGGTTCAGGGGTCGTATGATTAAAGAGATGGGGGGACGGAGGGATGGAAGGATGGAGAGATGGAGGGGTGAACTCATCTCCACAAAATACAGAAGCGAACCCACACAGCAGAACATCTTCTGGGATGATGCCTTTGTGAGACCTATAAAAAACTCTGCATGGCGCC
Source organism: Micromys minutus (assembly GCF_963924665.1). Classification (NCBI taxonomy): domain Eukaryota; kingdom Metazoa; phylum Chordata; class Mammalia; order Rodentia; family Muridae; genus Micromys; species Micromys minutus. Next base: position 48,420,368 of record NC_137953.1, read on the forward strand.
GGGGTTCTTAAAGACCCTTCTTCGCAGCTGTAATAGCCTAGGTATTCCAATACAGTGTGTCTTACTCATTTGACAGACCCCAGGTTCTGAAATTTTCAGAAACAATATTATAAATGTCTTTATGATAAACCCTTCCCTTCATAAAACTTTAAGTGTGCCTTGGAAAATTTTTACTACACTAAATTATTACAAATGAAACTTCTAGATTCTCCTTGTTTGGCTGAGATTTTAGGGGAGGAGATGTCAGAGCTTCTGATAACGTTGTCTTTTTAACACTTGCTTTGCCAGGGAAGGAGATACTACTACTCAGCATCACTCTAATCTAATTCAGGATTGGTGCGATTTGAAATGGATCAGGAGAGCTCTAGGGACCAGGAGAACCTTCCCTTAGGTCTGCCTTGCAGTCTCTGCTTTGCCTGTATTACAGTGAGGTAGCCATCTGTAGCTTTTCCACACTTCATAGAGTTGTTTCCAGGCTCCCAACCTTGACAGGCACCTAGCTCTCCACTTCTGTTGAGTTGTACTTAGGATCCACCTCCTTCTGAGCTTAGTTGACTCTAAACAGAAAGGTAGCCAGAAAATCCAGGCCCACCATTCATTTCCTTCTCCTACAACTTGGGGCTATGCTTTTTCATCGACGTCTGATTTCTGTTACTTTCAGAAGGAAAAAGGAGCTCTTTTTAAACATAGTTTCTCTTTTCTAGTCATTATGCTCTTTATAATGTCATTATAAATGATAAATCCACTTTATAATCAATAAAGCCAAAGTGAATTGCCATGTCAGCTGGAAACAGCATCATGTCAACTGTCATCTGCAGGAAGCACAAAATAAATAGAGTTAACAAGGAAGGATGCGTGTCTCAGCTAAAGAGGAACTAGGCAAGCTTCTCTTGATGGCCACCATTCTACTTGTAACTCCTTAGCCAAAAGATAGTCAGAGGGCCAACCTTGGCCTCAAAAAGAGACTAGAAACTGTAACCCCCTCCCCCCATATGCCAAGATGCCTTAGAGTAACCTGGATTTGCTGGTTTGAAGGGGACAAATGGAAATTGGATAAGAATCAGACTCAGCCATGTCTAAACTAGAAAATACTGAAAATCTAACTGACAGAGTAGAAGGGAGAGTTAAAGGACAAAGTTCAAGCTACAACCCCAGCACAGAACTATGCAGTGACAATATTCAGTAAATCCCAGTGGCTACAACACCATTTCTTTCTGGTGCTGCCAATCCTTTGAATTTCTTTTCTGTTTTCCCACCTGTTAAAGTAAAGTTGCCTTATTGAATAAGCTTAGACAACATTTGATGTTTGGGATATGTTATCCAGTGTTGGTGCTTTACTTCAAATATCTAAACATTTGTTCTATGCTTAATGCTGATAAACCTGACATGCTGTATGTATTAAAGCACATGTAAATCCCTTTATAGACAAGTTCTCATTTTTCTTAAACCAGCCACATTTTATGTAGATTCATTCTTCATAGTCTAACAGGTATAATTTTGATTTACTTTTTGTTCTAGTACTAGTTACACTGCTTGTAACAAAATATGACAAGAAGCAACAAAGAAGAAAGGGAAGGGAGGGAGGGAAAGAGGGAGGACTAGAGGGAGGAAGGGAGGGAGGCAGGAAGAAAGGGAGGAAGAGAGGGAGGGAGGGAAGAAGAGAGAGGAGGAGAAAGGGGCTAAAAGGAGGGAAGAAGAGCTCTTTTAAGCTCAGTTTGAGGTACCATTTATCACAGTGGCAGGAGCCGAGGCAGCTGTTGACATTGCAACCACAGTCAAGAAGGGGAGAGAGACCAGTGCTGGTGCTCAGCTCGCTTCCTCTTTCTTAGGCAGTCCGGGGGCCCCAGGCTGTAGACTGGTGCCATCCCCCTCAAGAGTTGGCCTTCTCTGGTCAGTGAGGCCCCTCTGAGAGCACCCTCACAGATATGCCCAGAGTTTTTTCTCTTGTATGATTCTAACTCAATTTGCAATCATGACACCCTTGTAAAGAAGAACCATCATAGTAAATAGCAATACACAGAACACACAGAAGACTACAGTTCTCTACAGAGCTTGTTTCTCTGCCCAGGTTCTACTTCTTACAACCTCACACAGATTGTCTTATTCACAGAGTAATGGATCAATAACAGAGGTCACTGAACTTCACAGTGAATCAGCCACAACAGAGACTATGATAGCTGTCTTCTTCCAGAGGTCAGGTATGAGTGTGTGTGAGTGTGTGTATATGCATGTGTGTGAGTGTGTGTATATGCATGTGTGTGAGTGTGTGTGTGTATGAATGTGTTTCTGTATGCATGTTAGTGTATGCATGTGTGTGTGTGTGTGTGTGTGTGTGTGTGTGTGTGTTTGTGTGTGTGTATGTGTGCTCAGGAGCTCATGTGGGAACCCAGAATGGCAGCAGTGTCACTGCTGGTGATTGTTGGAAGGAGAAACAGTACCAGAGTGACACAAATTACTAATTACTTTATTATGCAGTGAGAAGAATAAGAATCTGGGGTTGTTTCAGCAAATTCTATTTTTAAGCAAATAATTGTTGGGTTTCTGATGCTCTAAATTAAGTAATTCTCCTGAAGATCTTGCTGGAGTCTCCCTCTTTGAACTCTACTGGCTGGCAAGAAATTGCAGCTGGCTCTGGGATAGGCTTCAGATTTCATTTATAATTATTATTTCCCCCCCAAACACACTATCCTCAAAATGAGCTGACTATTTTTCTTCCTCTCAGTAATTATGAATGGTTGTATAAAACCATCCACATTTTCCTTTCATCTTATAGAAAGATAAAATAAATGTGTAGCCAGATTTATTTTTCTATTGGATATTCTCTGTATTTACATTTCAAATGTTATCTCCTTTCCTTCCACTTCATGCCCCCTCCATCTCCCCTTGCTTCCATGAAAATGCTCCCTTCCCAAACACTTTCTCCCACCTCATCACCTTGGCATTCCCCTACACTGGGAAAACAGCCTTCACTGGACCAAAGGCCTCTCCTCCCATTGATGCCAGAAAGTGCTGTCTTCTGCTGCATATGCAACTGGAGCCATGGGTCTCTCCTAGCAAACTCATTGGTTAGTGTTTTAGTCCCTGGGAGCTCTGGAGGATTTGGTTGGTTGATAATGTTCTTCTTCCCATGGAGTTGCAAACCCTTTCAGCTCCTTCAGTCTTTTCTCTGGCTCCTTCATTGGGATCCTCATGTTCAGTCCAACGATTAGCTGCAAGCATCCTCATCTCTATCAGGATGACCCTGGCAAAGCCTCTGAGTAAGCACTTCCTGGCATCAGCAATAGTGCATGGATTTGGTGGCTTCATATGGGATGGATGCCCAGGTGGGCAGTCTCTGGATGATCTTTTCTATAATCCCTGAACCTCTGTTTGTTCCTGTATTTCCTCCCATGGGTGTTTTGTTCTCCCTTCCAAGAAATAAGGAGGCATCTACATTCTGATCTTCTTTCTTTTTGAGCTTCATAAGATTTGTGAATTGTTTCTTGGGTATTCCGAGTTTTTTTGGGATAGTATTCACTTATCAGTGAGTGCCTACCATGTGTGTTCTTTGTGGGTGGATTACCCCACTCAGGAGCTTCTAAAATTTTATGACATCATTGTTTTTAATAGTTGAATAGTACTCCATTGTGCAAATATACCACAGTTTTTATATCTGTTTCTCTGTTGAAGGACATCTGGGTTCTTTCCAGCTTTTGGCTATGTTGCTATGAACATGGCATGTGTCCTTGTCCTTGTTATATGTTGAAGTGTCTTTTGGGTATATGCCCAGGAGTGATATAGCTGGGTCCTCAGGTAGTACTATGTCCAGTTTTCTGAGAAACTGCCAGACTGATTTCCAGAGTGGTTGTACCAGTTTGCAATCCCACCAACAATAAAGGAGTGTTCCTCCTTCTCCACATCCTCTCCAGCATCTGCTGTCACCTGAGTTTTTGATATTAGCCATTCTGACTGGTGTGAGATAAAGTCTCAGAGTTGTTTTGATTTGCATTTCTCTGATGATTGAGGATGTTGAAGACTTCTTTAGATGCCTCTCAGTCATTTGGTAATCCTCAGTTGAGAATTATTTGTTTAGCTCTGTGCCCCATTTTTAAATAGGATTATGTTACTCTCTGGAGTCTAACTTCTTGAGTTCTTTGTATATATTGGATATTAGACCTCTATCAGATGTGGGATTGATAGAGATCTTTCCCCAATCTGTTGGCTGCTATTTTGGATTTCAAAGTGATCTCTGCCACTAGCTTTTGTGGCTTTGGCTATTGCATTCACCAGTGTCCTCTAGACAAATGGAGACATAAGCTGTATTTTTACTATAAAGCATTGACTCAGAGTTAGGGAGAAGCCCCAAGATTTACACTTGGCAAGCTGTAGACCTAGGAGGGTTAATAATGTCAGTCTGGTCTGAACCATCAAGTCAAAATCTGACACTATACTTTCCAGTTTAAGCCTGGGGCAGCAGACAGAAGACTCTAGTCCCAATGGCTTCCTACTAAAAGATCCTGTCTTAAGCAATTGGATGAGTCCTATTCCCCCAGACGAGGGCCATCCTTTTTACTCAATGTACCAATTTCTTCATTTCATCTGGAAATAACATCACCGACACACCTGCAATCAAGTAGATAGCTTTGTTTAAAATTTACTACAGCTAGCAAACCCCAGAACATTCTCCATCCTGTGGAAGTACAGGAAATAGTAATAACTCATAAGCTGAGGAATGCTACACACCTCGGTGTAGTCATCAAGACAGCCAAGGATGGCAATGCCAAAAAGAACTACAAACCTCCCATTTGTGGGTTCGTTACATGCCTAGTGCTGTTCTAAGGGCTGTGCATACATTAACTCATTCAGCCTTCACAATAGCTCTCTACTAGGTACTAGAGTTTCCCCTTTGATTACAGAGAGGATATGGGACTTGCATATAAGCAGCCAGTGACTGGCAGAGCCCAGTTTCAAACTTAGACATTCTTGGCTCAGCTAGTCTAATTGGGGATTCTCCTGCCTGTCTGGGCTAGTGGAGACAAAAACAACCCATAGATATGAACCCATACACTCTACTCTCTGGCTTATTTTTCAACCATATACTCAAATATTCCTTTAAAATGTCATGAAGACATTCTCATGCAATCATAGTCTCAAAACTAACCAATATTATCCAGAGCATCTGAACATGGGGAGAAGGGGCAGATATAACAACACAGAAACATGAGGCAGACGTGGTTAGAATGAAGCTAGTGGCTAGGGCTCACACTGATTCACTCCACCTATCCACTACCTCCTGCCAAGAGGGCCATGGTTTTATAGGTAAATTATTTCTATTCCTTAGGTCATTTTGAGATCTAGCATCAAACAGGACTTATGTGTATGAAGAAACACGGTTTGTGAGACTTGGTGTATTAGTCACAGTGTGAATGTATGTGTGTGTATACACATATATACACATTTACATAACACATACACACATATGTATATGGTGCTTTTTTTTTTTTAGTGTGTCTTAGAGGCTGTCTACCAACAGAAGGTCCAAGAAACCAGTAGTTTTATAGTCCACACATGGTTTATCCCAGCTGGTCTTCAGTATGCTCCAGTGGAAGTATGGACTTTCAGTGAGGGTGAGGACTAGCAGGCAAACAGCGAAAACTTCCTTCTTCCGTGTCCTTTATGTAGGCAGCCACCAGAAGGCATGGCCCAGATTAGTGGATCTTCTCACCTCAAAACATCTGGACTGAAGGTGGCTCTTCCCACTTCAAATTGTTTAAATGTGGAAAACCCTCTACAGGTGTATCCAGCTGCTTGTGTTATAGCTAATTCCACCTGCTGTCAAGTTGACAACCAAGAATAGCCATCGCACTTGACAAAGCGCCAGCAGGGTAGGGGACTTCTGGGGGCAGCAGGGAAAACGGTTATCCCGTAAGAGGGGGATGGCCAGTCGGTGGGTAGCACTGAGGCCCCAGGTCCAGAGATAGGCGATGAAATGAGTCAACGGCATGACAACGCACAGAACGGGGAGTTGAGATGGGCTTTGTCCACATCTGCATCTTTCCTTCGCCAAATGCCAAAGGCACCACTTGCACAAATCTATTCAGAGTGGGTAGCCATGCAGAGGCTGGTCCTGCATGTGAGAGCATCTATAAGAAGCTGACGGGGTTTCAGAGGAAAGAGTGCAGGCTTTTCCACAGGTACACATGGCTTTGGAAGCTGCCATGACTTCATACTACTAGACAGGAAGGCACCTTGCCTGCCTTACCCCACGAGAACCACAAAAAGCCATGCAGTACTGTGCTTTGCAGACAACATTCAGAAAGCCAGGCAACCACCCTGGCCCTGAGGAATCTCTTGTCCCAAATGCCAGGACTCTGGGCTGGGCATTTCCACCTTACAGAGGTCGACTTTGCCCTCAGTTGTTGGATAGAACAGGGACGCAGCCTGTGATAAAACCGTGGGACACATGAAATATTCCCTGCTTTGATCCCAAAGTCAAGGCTATCAGAACCTGCCCTGAAATCTCTACAGCTTCTGGAATTTCCAGCTATTCAAGGGCAGTATGAAATGGCATAGGTGTTTCTTGGCCCAAGCAGCTCAAAACCTTGTCCAGGTTGGCAAATATTTTATCAAGAGGTTAGCAAAACAGGTGCCAACTTAAACGAGTCCCCCTGGTGGTTCTGTGGGGGGCCTATGCTTGCGCTGCAGTATTTTATGTTGCTATGTATAGAAGAGAAAAAGCTTTCTGTAAGAGCGCTACTGAGAAAATTCTGGAAACAAAGGTAGCCACTGAAGACGAGGTATTTGGAAGCCCGGGAGCCTGGGGGAAAGTAGGAAAAAGCATACTTTTCATCTCAGTTTAACAGCAGTGCAATGAAGAACAGCAGCTTCCAAAGGGGCAGCCTGGCTCAGGTACCAGCTCCAGGGTTCCAGTGAACTTGGGGAGCAACTTCATTCGCTGACAGCATTGATGGAGGAAATCCATCCCTACCCTGAGCGCTCATTCCAGATCTTTCTCTGAGAAGGGTAGTGAACAGAGACTGTAAGTCTCAATGGTTTAATGGGGTGATGAAAGCGGCCCAGGCCAGCCTGTAGACATATGCAACCATCCCTAATGCCTTTGTCCCTGCACAGAACCACTGGGTTCTCACAAGCATTTGTTTAACTGCTTTGAAGAAGGCAGATCCACCCTGGAGTTAGTGTGTCTGACCTCTGGCTCCATCCACTACGGAGCCTCACCAGAGGGCAGTGCTATTGCTGGCATTGCTTGACTGAGCCCGAGAAGTTCTGAGTATCTTCCTGTGCTCATTCTTTCCTTAACCCAGGACCCAGACCTAGAAGAGACATATATGGAATTCAGAGAAGGCAAGAGTCAGTGGGTTCCACTGCTGAGACCAGAAATATCAGGGATAGGCAATAATTATGTCCCTGTCATTGACATGATTACGAAGGCTGAGACAGAACGGGGACTCCCAGTTGGCCCCTGTCCTGAGCCTGTGGGATAAGTCAGCTGCAGCTTGCAGAGGTAGAAAAGTGTTGGTAGGTGTGCCCCACAGGCCCCGGAAGCCATGGGAAGTAGCCTCACATGGTCAGCCTGACAGTCACTACACCTCTCCCTGTAGAACCCTCTTCCTTGTTTGTGAGTTGTAAAACCATGGCAGGAAGTTTGGCAAGGATGAGCAGGTCAAGACCCAGGGACTCAGTGGCCACACACCTGCAGCTTAGGTGATACCCAGCTCCCTGCCAGACTCCTGACTTGGAACATGTGCTGTGCTTCTCACATAGAAGAGACACGACCTATGCTCAAGACAGTTCTCCACGCTAATGAGGTAGCTAGAGGCCCAGAGGGTTTAGCCAATAAGCTTTCATTCCTTGACACTCCTCCCTGCAAAAGATATTTCATCTCAGGCCCACTCTGAGAAAGGGGATATGGCTTTTTGCATCCACTTTCCACCATGACAATAAACCATTGGAAACCATGAACTGGCTCCTTTCGTAGGTCTCTCTGTGCTCTCAGCCACAACCGCCACCAAGCCTGCAGCCACCAAGCTAAAGACCATCCCCAGCTTGGACAAGCAGGAGCGTCCCTTCCCCACCCCACCCCCATCGAATGCTAGATGCCCCCACCACACACACACACACACACACACACACACACACACACACACTCCATTCTCTGCTCTTCTGCTACTCACAGTGGCTCCTGGATGTCCAAAAGCCCATGACCCCAGACTCGCCGCAGGTCTCGGGACCCCCTGAATGAGCTCCAGTTTTCTCATGTCTCAGACGCTCTTTTCCGCCCCCAGAGCTCTGGAGGCAGCATGGGATAAGCGCAGTCAAACTCTTGGTGTTTCACCTTTCCAAGCAGCTGGTCTCGGTGGTGGAGTGACACAGTGTGACAGTTGTTCATCAGTCAGCCTCTTTAGTAGGAGTGGTGAGGAGAGATCGTACTCATGTTTATGTGGTGATGCGCCAATCCAAGGCTGGCTCCACAGGTTCACGTCCTCCATAGCAGAGACCTCTGAGGGCAAGAGTCTTGGCTTGTGCCCCTCTCCCATCCCTGCCCTTACCAATAACTGGAACACAGTACGTCGCAGCAAAATGGCTGCTGAGGATGGAAGAGTGAGCCAATTGAAGTCCCCGTGACTCACATGTGGACACGGTACATCCTGTTAAACTCTTGGAGGAGTTAGCCACACATGAAGAGAGGCAGTGGAAAAGCTGACTCTCCTGCCAGCATCTTCCCTGTCTGCGGGACTCACATCTCTGCTCCTGACATGTCAGTGTCCATAAGGTGCCCTGATTCTCCTGCATAGGGAAGGCTTCCCATTTCTTACAGCATCAAAATCCCTTCCTGACTGTGCCATTCCATTCGTCTAGTGTGACTCCTTTCATCCAAGAAACTCCCATCAGATTCCTATTACTCCGTCTTCCCTTGCCTGTTTTCTCACCCCTAACCAAATCTAAACACCGTCTCACACCGCTACCACCTCCAGACGCTGTGAGCTGTCCCCAAAAATAAAGATGGTGGTGGCATGGGCTGTGTGACACTTATCTCAGAGGCCTTATTTTCAAAGCCAATGCTCTCTGAGTCTGCTGGAGTCTAAGGTAGACTCCCTGCCTAGAGGAGACAGACAATCTTCTTACAGAGCGCCAGTATCTGTCCTCCCAGGACCTGGTCTATGATTGACTGACAAATTACATATGAGATAATTGTAAGGTAATTGATTAGATTTAACTTCACAAGTACCTAGTGAGTCCCAGACAATGGGGAGGATGCAGTCACAGCCAGCCAGCAGCCAAAGCAAAGGGGCCTGATTAGTGGATCAGGGACACCCCAGCTTACTACATGGAGCTGGTAGAGTCTGGGCCTCCTAAGGAAAGGAAGGAAGGAAGTCACTCTTGCCTGCCCTCTGGGCCCGCCCTTTTTCCCTCTGTTACATATTAATTACTGTGTGTGTGTGTGTGTGTGTGTGTGTGTGTGTGTCTGTGTGTGTGTCTGTGTGTGTCTGTGTGTGTGTCTGTATCTGTCTATGTGTGTCTGTCTGTGTGTGTGTGTGTGTGTGTGTGTGTGTGTGTGTGTGTTGTCCCGGCGGTGCTTAGGCACCCAAACCTCAAAGACTGAGTAACTTCTAGGTCTCAGCCTCTCAGTCGGTGTGAGACAGCTGCTGCCACTATTCCAACATAAGCTGATTTAATAAATTATTTCAATATACAGAGGCTGCCTCACACTAAAGAGGCTGAGAAGCCAATGGATGCTCTAGTCGTGCCCTCTGAGGCACTGAAACCTGGAGGGTTCCTGGAAAGATAACATTCCTTATCAGTAAGGGAGCCTGGGAACACTGCTTCTGACCACTGAAGATAAATCAACTTGGCCAAGCAAGCAAAAGACAAATATTCTTCTTTTGTCTTTTGCTTGCATGACCATGTCAATTTATCTTCGCTGGTATCAGAACTCGGGCCCTGCCCGAATTTGGAGGATGGGTCTTACCACATCAACGATGGACATCAGAATGATCAAAACCAACCATTATGCCCTCCAGCCCCACCAAAGTCCGCCTTCTGCAGCCAGTCCACAGCCTCATTATACTACAAATATGAAGGCATGTCTTGTTTCAATCATCTACAGTTTTTGAAGAATAATTAAGTCAGAAGTTTTAATAACTATCCAGAAACTTCTGAGGGAAGCTGGCTATACACTGAGAAGAAAACGGAGCTGAAGGAAGTTCTGTTGAATCTGTTCTTAACAATCCGATGATAGCTTTAAATCGGTGCAAGTCTGTTCCAGGCGGAAGTGTTCTAGCCAGGCTGCACCAGTCATTTTCCGTTCTAGGGATAAAATCCCACGGCCAAGAGCAACACTGATGGAGGGAAGTGTTTATTTGCCCTTATGATCCAGGGGGATATGAGTCCATCCTGGCAGGGAGCTATGGTAGCAAGCAGCTGAAGTGGCAACTGGAACAGGAAGCCGGGAGATCACATCTTCAACCACAAACAACGCAGAGAGCAAACCGGAAGTAGACCAAGGCTATAGGTCCCCAAAGCCTAAAACCGGAAATAGACTAAGGCTAAAAGCTCCCCAAAGCCGGCCACCCCAGAGGCTCTTCAGCAAGGTCACGCTGCAGAATAACTCCCTCAGACATCCCCAGCTGGACACCAGGCATCAAAATATGTGGGCCTATGGGGGACATAGTCATTTAAACCACTCCACAAATCGAGGGTTCCGGGGCTTGACTCTGTCAGTGCACCAGAGAGCCTGTTCAAACATGGAATGCCAGGTCCTGCCCCAGGTTTCTGATTCAGTTCAATGCGCAAAAGTTACCAGACCTCTCCTACGTGCACGTCTCAAGGGTTACCAGATGCCTGCTGCTCAGGAGACCACACCTTGAGAGATCCATTGTCGTAGACTTTTCAGAAACACTCTTCCCCAAAGTCAGTTGTCTTGCATGCATTTCAGCTTTGTAACTCTAACCAGGATATGCAGTGATTTTTTTCCCCCCAAGACTAGGGAACTTTGGGAGGCAAGGAAGGGACTGCCCGACAGCTTGGGTGAGCTGAGCATCCAGGGAAGAGGAGATTTGTGATGCAAATGATTTACTGGTGTTCTGCTGGGAGCAGAAGGGATTTCCGGATGGCGAGCCAAATCGAATTCATTACCTGACAATTAGCTCTAAATTAATGCAAGACTATGCTGGCCCAGCGTGCTCTAAGGAAGGAGGCCTTGAGAGCTTGGGACGGGCAGGATCTGAGGCATCAATCTGGACCTCGAGCCACTCCCTCCTCGGTTTGTCTGGGTGTTCTGAGCTCAGAACAGTCTGCACCCCACTCTGCAGCCAGCTCCAACTGCCACCACTCCTTTATTCACCCAAACACACTGCACCCTGTCCAGGACAGACGTGGGCTCCCCACCTCATCCTTAGGCTGGCTTCTCAGAGCCACCTCTTGGAACACACAAGCCTGCTGCATTGCAGACGCTGTAGGAAGTTCCTCAGATTTTGAGGAGTGTGTTCCGTCTCCTCAAGCAGAAGTTGCTCACCCATGGGAGATAGACATTCTTTTTGGAATTTCCTGATTTAACGGTGGCTTTCCCCTCGACTTCCTTTTTTCCCCCTTTCCTCTTACATCAACCTCTTCCCTCCACGCCGTTCTCAAGGAGCCTCTGATGCAGTACACTCAGCCATGTGACCACTGTAAATGGTGACCAGTAGACAGACTACCCGAGATTCCATTTACCTGTTCATTAAACAGTTTGCAGCAACAGACAGGACATGCTGGCCTTTAGCCATACAAGCTCTTAGGCTAGCCTAAACGACAGGCAAGGAAGACAGAGAAGTAGCCTAGGACCCTACAGGCAACATATGGAATGAGGGCACCGGGCGCTCTGAGACCACTGTTTATCCATGTGGGCATCATACGTGCATTCCCACTTATTCACCCCTGTTCTCCCAATGCAAGCCTTGGTTCTGCCTTATGCCTAGAGCTCCCCCCTAGAGTAGACAGGATCAATGTCCATGAGCACTCTGGATGCCAATGCCTATAGATCCCAGACTCACTGACTGCATAAAGTCAAGAAAGAAAGAAAAAGTACATCTGCAGGTTTAAGCAGAATTCCAACAGCTAAAAAAAAAAAGTCTGCTACCACCCCTTCAGCTCCCCACAGTCAGACCAGCTCTGTGATTTTTCTGCTTGCCCATAGTTGCCTAATGACAAGTTCATCAACCATATATCAGAGTCCCTGGGTAGACTTCCTTTGAATAGGTGACATTTTTAACTGGTTCTGAAAAAAAGCCTTGAAATCTGTCTTCCTGTTTGGCTATACTAAAGCATCAGTGGGTGAAAGAAAGTCATGCCCCTAGCTGCCCATTGTTGAAGAATTTTGGAGAGAAACTTGCAACTTCTCTAGAGAATTCAAAAGACTAATCTATATTTTAAAAAGCCTTGCATGTCAAATGAAGTGTGGCCATTATTTTCCAAATGCTTTAAATTTCCAACCAAATATCTATAGAATACCATCCCTGGGTTCACATTTACTAATAGAACCTAGACAATCAACAGCTAAAACTGATTGTCACTGTGTGTCAAATGTTGGTACCAAGTAGAAGATCTAAGATCAAGGCTTCCCTTCTCCTGAGAAACCCAGAAATGAGAGAGTCCCCTAGTGAGGTCTCTAGCAACCCAGGGAAGAAGCGTTCCCCCACCAGAGATTTAATATGTACTTCAGCCATAGGAGGTTCTGGTCCACAGCACAGCCCCTGAGGACCTTACACATGTCTGCTCCCACAACCATGTCTCAGGTGCCAGTTGCAATCCCGATGGGTTCACACCGTGGATGTAGCATTCAGATGTGTCCTGGAGCTGGGAGGTTAAACAGAGTGGAAACACTTTTTCCAGAGTTTGCCAAAGGTCTTTTTCAGCCACTTTGCCCAGAAGTGCCGATGGTAGAAGTGGATCCCTGTGAAACCATGCAGCCTGTAGAGTTCCTAAAAACACAGAGAAAGTGAAACAGAACAAAACAACCTCTGCTACTGAATGGGCTTCAAATCCCATGTGATCCCAACCTATTGTTCCTCAAGCCCTGTGTTAGCTCCCACACTTTTCCCTTGGCCTCCCCTGGAACAGTCACTTGGAATTGATGTTTCCCACTAAACTTCCCCACATTTGTTAAATAACACCTGCCACCCCACTCCTTTCCCCCCAACTGTGTTTATTAAACAACATTCGAGATTTTTCTCCTCACATGATAGGTACTAAAAGCACAAAGCAAACCATCCATGCGGAGGGGATGTCGCCAGCCATCCGTGGTCTGGCGCCAGGTGGTAAGTGACATTTTATTTGCCACGGCCTGAGTGAGGCCGGGCAAGGCCAGGTGGGGCTGAGGCAGCCCAGCTTTCATAGAAGTGTTTGAATTTGGAGGCAGGTCTAGGGTCACCCCAGCTCCGCCTCAGCCCCTGTACAACCTCGGGCTGGTACCTTACCTCCATAAATCTCCATAGGATGATCTGAGAATGAGATTTTCCACCTGTAAAATTAGAACTGTAAAGAGGGTCAGCAGCCCGTGTGTGTGAAGGGTCAGATGAAAAAGTCCTCCATCAGCTCACGGACTCGAATGCTAGGTCCACAGTTAGTGGTGTTGTTTGGGAATGTTATGGAACTTTTGCATGATAGGAACTTGTTACAATAAGTATGTCGCTGGGGTGGGCGTGCTTCCTGTGAGTAGATGAAAATGTGATGAGCCAGCTTCCTGTGTCCTGACTGTTGCCATAACTCCCCCACCATGATGGACTCTTTCCCTCATTAACAGTAAGCCAAAATAAACCTTTTCCTTATGCCGATTATCAGGGTATTTTATGACAGCAACAAAAAAGCAGCTCGCCATGTGAACTACAAGTCAACATCTTCTCCTTACTGTCTAAACTCCTACCAGGGCTTGTCACCAGACTGTCTCAGGATCCCCTGTGCTGGGGTTCATTCTGCCCTTGGTCGCTGCATGTCACACTATCACCAATGCACCGGCTTTGAGAACAGTTGCTATATTGGGCTCACAGCTCAAGAGTTCCAGAAGGGTGACACAGAGTGATTTGTCTCTGCTCCATGAGGTCCCAGGCCTCAGATGCAAGAATGGCATACAGGCTGAGGAAGAAGGGCTCAGTAATCGAAGACTGTTGTCACCTGTTTCATCCGGCACCTGGCCTCACTTGGGTCAGACACCCACATGAAGCCTCTGGTGTGATTCTTGGGTTTCCTCATAGCATGGTGAGCATCGCATAACATCCCAAGAGTAATTATTTTGGGGGAGCTAGAGGATGCTATACCGCCTTGTATGAAGCCTGGTTGCATACATCACATCAATCCCTACTGTGAGTCCTCCCAGATTCCCCAAGAGAGAATCCAGCTCCCTCCCAGGAAGTCCTAGAGCAAAGAGAGCAGGGCGTTCGAAAGATACTGCAGCAGACATGTCTGGATTATGACAGCGAGTCACCAAATGAACAAAGAAGTTTTGAACCAGGGACAGGATTGAGGAAGACTTGCACGTTCCTGGTCATTCTGATGAGATCAGTACAGGTGCCCCTCCCACACCTGCCTGCCTGCCTTCCTCAACCCTGAGCTGGTCTTTTGCCTCCAAGAATGCTCCGCTCTAAGGACAGCACACTGCAAGGGCCACCTCCTTAAGGTCTCCTCCGGATATGATCCATACATTGCTCAGATTGCTCACCCATTCCACCTCAGGACAAAGGATTCAGAAGATACATTTTAACCACACCGCTGTGAGTCCCCAGTTAAAGTTGAGCTAAGAAAGAGCTGTTATTTGAGGGAAAGACTGTGATTAGAAAAAGGAATACCACAGGAGGAACAGATAAAGACAACACAGTTTCTATACACCATGGAATTTTTTTAGCCATAAAGATAAATGATGTCATGTCATTTGTGGGGAAATGGATCCAACTGGAGATAATCAAATTAAGGGAATTAAGCCAGTCTCAGGAAGACAAATATCTTGTGTTTCCAATCATTTGCGGTTCCTAGATATCACAGATACTAAAACCAGTATGTACTGATGACGTGAAAGCCGATGAAGAACTGTCTTGGGAAGAGAGGACTAGAGAGAGCAGGAAAGAGAAGAGGGAGGATAACGGGGCATGAGTGGGGGTGGGAGGAAGATGCTCAGAGTAGCATCGTGTGTGAGTGAAAATGGCCTCATGAAACTCAGTGAAATACTGAAAGGGAAAAAGAATACTGGCTTTTGTCTATTTAGAGGTAGGTGAGCATGGACTAGTGATTTCATGTCTGTGAGTCTCAGTTTCCCTATATGATAACAACCAGTCAGAGGGAAGGCTGTAGACTAGTGACTTGGTGTGCATCTCTGCCTCTTCAGATAGGCAGCCATTCATTTCAACACTGAAGGCCAAGGGACACCGTGAACCACATCCCAAGTAGTCTAGGCCTCAGCCCCACAGCCTCCTTTGGGCTCTCAAAAGCACGGACTTCTATTAGCACCTCTGGTCCCTGAGGACACTTGAGGCTGGTCTGGTCCACTCTGCAGGGAGACAGCATCCAGGCAGCATTTCCCTCTAGACTCTAAAGTCTAAAGCCGTCTTCTTGGAGCACAACTGTCTCTAAGAGGGACGGGCTCAGAGGCCTGTTTCCCCATTGGAGATGCTGTTTAGTATTTCTAATAGACACTGTTTGTCGCCCACTTAAGGAGTTTGTCGCCTTTTAGACTCTGGAAACTAGGTCAATTCCCTCCAGAATTCACTGGAGCTAGGAAACCTGCCTCATGATGGCAGCAAGGAGCCCCACAAGGACAGAAGGCTTAGCAGGATTCATAGAACTGTATGTGGTGCCCAGCACAGCCTCAGGGGTCATGACAGTCCCTGATGCCAGCGTTGTCAGGCTCCAGGTGTCTGGGCTGGGATGGCAGAGTCCTTTACATAAAGCCCATATATCAGTGTGATCCTGGAAAGACAAGCAGAGCACTGGGGGAAAATGTTAACAGGATATTAAAATATTCAGCACCTCTGGGTCTTATTTAAAAAGTAACCCAGGAATGATCTCATGCTCTAAGTAAAGACCATAAGAAGAAAGTCCAGACAAATTCTACCCTATAAATATTGATAGCTGGAAGTTCTCCTTTATGGCTAACTTAAAGTGTTACTGCTCTAAGTAACTGCTTTTAGAGTCATAAAGAATAATAAGGTCTCAGCAAATACAAGCAAGGCTTGCATAGACTTGGAATACCATTCCCCCAGGGGCAGGGCAAGTACTCCTCAGTGGAGTCATTTCTAGGAAGCCTGATTGCTTTCTGGTGGCATGGCCCCGGCGTAGAAAGGACTTTGCTAAACTCATTTAGCCTCTCTTACAAATGAGCACATTTGATGGGTGGTTACCCCCAAAGGCAGTGGGGTAATCTAGTCCAGATTGCATAAAACCTATGGATGACCCTGCCTTACAGCAACCAGGAACTTTACAGCAGAGCAGTACTCTGGGAAATCCAGACGGCTGGGCCTCCTGTCTCTCCCAGTCTTTAGGTTAGTCTGGAAGCTTTCCTGAATTGCTCATGATGGTCAAACCTGTTCTGTCTGCCTACCTGTCTGCCTGTCCATTCGTCTGTCTGCTCATATGTCTGCCTGTTTTGTATTAGCAAGCATCTTCCTCTGTCATTCTCCACTTTATTTCCTGAAACAAGGTCTTTCTTTCGTGAGCCTGGAGTTCATTGATTCAGCTGAGGTGTGGGGAGGCTCGAGATAAACACCAGGGATCTTCCTCTGGCTCCCAACTCCAGTGGTAGAGTTACAGACACACATTGTCATGCCTAGGTTCTACACCTGGGTGACTGTGGGGGACTTTGGGACCCAAACTCAGGCCTCCAGCTTACAGAGCAAGTGTTTTGCCACTCAGCCATCTCCCTAGCCCCAAACCCATGGTGTTTTATGGATGTTATTCCTCATAGTCGTTTATTAAAATATTTCGAAGCATTTTCATCGAGTGTGTGGGCACTGTGTAAGCATCAATAACAATTCTCTCACTCCAGAGCCAGCAGCCTTCCATCAGTCACTTGTGGGGGTATCTGGAGGGATGCATGGATATACTCAGCTCCTCTGACTCACTGGGAGATGTCAGGCCGAGTCTCTTCCACAGAGCAGCCACAGTGGAATTGCTCTCCTGGGAGGAAAGCTGATGGGTGACAAGAAGAGCTCATAAGCCATCGGGGAAGATGATGACAGTGACGGGCACCTCAGCAGAGGCCCTGGAGAGGGAACCACGGGCCTCCACTCCACCTGGCTCATCTAGAACCCAAGTCCCCTGGAACTGCCATCACTTCTCAAGATAGTTCCCCACAAACCCAGAAAGGGGGAGGACCTAGAGAAGCTGACACCTGTCCCTAGACAAGACAGCTAGGAAAACGAGTTGCTCCAGAGGTTGGCTCTTGGCTCTTGCATATCTGGGTCTGTTCGAAAACTGAAGGCAAAGCTCTTTAGTGGTAGGATAGACACTCTCTGGCCCTGTTGTCTTTAGGAAAGATTGGAGGAATGGCTTAGTTTTCACTACAGGCCATGGGTTAACCCAGGTCACAGGAATGGACCATGAGGACCAGTCTCCAGTCTCAGTGTTTGACCCAGAAGCTGACCAGGTCCCATTGGCCAGCCAGAAATGGCCTCTCCCCATCTGTGAATCTTCACTTCTGATTTCTGCAGCTGTCCTTGTCACAGGGACCTGGCGGAGTTCTACCTAACACCTGACAAATATGCCTACTCAGGTAACTGTGCTCACAAAGTCTCCTCTTCTCTCCTGAAGCCTTTGTCTGAGGTACAAGAGGACAGAGCAAAGGACAGGAATAGGCAATAGAAGGGGGACAGCTCTAGAGACGCAACACTATGGTAGTGGGAGAAGAAAGACAGGGGACAATAGCAGACCTATGGAGGTGGCATGAAGACATAAGGGGCCTTTAAGAATGGAACTGCAATTTTTAGACTTAGAAGAACAAGAGTGAGTTGACCATGTCCAGGAGAAGTGAGCTCCCAAGAGCCACCGTAAGAATTATTGGACCCCAAGGCCTTTTCATATGTTTGAACACATGTCTGAGCCTGGAGTGATACAGTGGAAGAAAAGCCACATTATCTGGTACCAAGGATGCGCATTCAGAATATATTTATAGGAGTGATCAGAACCTTTCATTCTTCCATTTTAGTGCCTCAGTCTGGGTTTCTTCACCTCCCAGGCAAACCCCCAGGATCTCACCCAGTGCCAGGTACTCCAGGTTGGTGTTCATGATGAGCTCTCTTGGGGACCTCCTGGGGGCCTGTCAGAGCACGCTCAGTACACAATCAATGGGGTTTTGCAGCAGCAGCTGGCGTGTATTTTCAGTGAGTTGGAGAATCTGGTTGAATGTGTCCTAAAGTCTGGTGCTTATGTGGAAGCCTGAGTGTGGGGTGTGCTTCTCAGTTAGGCCTGCCTTTTCTGTCTCCCTCCATCCTCCCCTCTGCTCTCCAGAGTTTTTTAAAGTTAAAATGTGGCACATCTTTTATTAATATCTTGTAAGACATGCTTCTTCAAGTAAATGGTTCTTTGCCTTAGGGATCAAAGTGATAGTTGGAGGGGGTGTGCTAGCTTGTGCTTGAGTGTATGTGTGGGGGTGGGGGGATGCTGGGCCAGTGTTTACTGAGGATGCTTGAGTCTATGTGTGTGTCTGTGGGGGAGATGCTGGACCAGTGTTTACTGAGGATGCTTGAGTCTGTGTGTGTGTGTGTGTGTGTGTGTGTGTGTGTGTGTCTATGTGGGGGGGTGGGGAGATTGGGAGATTCCAGGCCAATGTTTCCTGTGCACAGAGGAAACACTAATCCTGAGTCACTCACGCATGTGGTCAGTACTCTCCGAGGCCCAGCCCCTTCTCTTCCCCACTCCACTCTGCTTCCTTAAAGGCGGAGCAGATGAGGAAGGCACAGGATTGAGAGTACACAGACGTGCCACGATCTGCAGCTGGCAGGCTTGGGAGTCTCCTCCACTAAGTATCGCTCCAGCCTAGTCTGCTCCTGGTAGCAAAGAAGTAAAAACCTCTGGGGTGGATGAGCTCTGGGCGGTGAGAACAATTCGTTCTCCAAGGACAGGCGCGCCCTCTGCTGTCAGAATGATAAACTACGGGTTCTGAGTAAACCGACTGTAGCAGCCGCGGAGTCTCAGCACCACCACCAACACAACAACAACAACACAGAATTAAAGAAAAGGCCAATAATAGTGAGAACCAAAGTGGAGTGTGGGAGGAGAAAAGTCGCCTGATTTCTTTGGTGTGCAAAGGTTCAAGGTGCTGCCCACGCCCCGCTGACCTCCTTTGTGCTCTCCGGGTATTTCCTGGTTTTATTTCAAAGTCCAAGTTGTGTGGTGGTTTTGGGGGAAACCATGGAACATGTGGGGATTTTACTCCTCGACCTCTGAAGTTCTGGGAGTTTATAAATATTCACCTTGGCAACTTTGAGCACAGATCACAACGGCAGCAGATAGGATGCCGGACTCGGAACCTGAGGTACTGTTCCACGACCGTCACTTCCTACTTGTCTGGGGACTTTGTGTGCCTCAAGCTCCTCATCTGTAGAATGAGTCTTCTGTGTCCTGGGGAATGAATTCCCCTAGGTAACAGATGGTGCGGCTTTGGCAAGCCAGGGTGGAGAGGTCTGATTCCGCCCCGCCCCGCCCCCATCAGACTTTTTCTCTGCTTCAGGGGCAGTGCGGTGACATGGTAGGCTGAACCTGGGGCCTTGTCCTGCTCCATTTCTCGGCACGGACGCCCACAGGGCAAGGCCTCTGGTTACTCTATTGCAGCCTTGACCAGTTACAGAGCTCTTACTCGTGGGCAAGGCCTGCTTTATAAATTGTGCTGGCTCTCGAGGAATGGTCCACAGGAGGGCAGGAGGGCAGAGTAGAGGTTGGCATAGGAGCCTTAAGATTGGCGCTTAGAAGGCCAAGGACAGGCCAGCTTCCCCTGAGTCTCGAATTTCTCTGAGGCTAACCCTGAAATGCCTTTCCTTGTCCTGGATTTAGGGGAGTAGTGCTGTTAGGGAGAGCGCTGTCCGCTGCATCTGGGACAGCCGCTGTATCTCCTGGTCTCGGTGACCCCATCTAGAAAGCACAGCTGTGAAGCGGACTTCGCCCGTGATCGGTGTGGAGGATGAGCGTACATTATCATATGATCATCGCATCCGTCAGTGATCCCTCTCTTATTTTCTGCATGATGCTCCCTTATTTGAATGTGTTTCCTCAACAGAAATGAGAACTCTCTTTGTCCCTTCTTCCGTCCCAGAGCTGTGGTGGGGGGCGGGGATATCCCAGGTGCATCTGCGGGGAAGCTTCCAGAGGGACCCAGAATGCTATTATTGAAGGCTAAATGTTCCGTGGCTAAAAGCTGCTGCAGCAATCTTGGCATCCACTTTGTTTGAATGGGTACATTACTGTAACGTCCCATTGCTGCCGTCAGCACGCGCAGGGCCGGGCTATTTGTAACCGCGAGCTCCCAGAGCAGCAGAAAGATCAAATGGTAGAGCCTCCGCAGAGGCAGCCAGGCTCAGCTGACCACCTACCTCAGAAGCAGTTGCCCAGGGGTTCTGGTGTGTGCAGGGGGCGGAGGGGTAAGACAGAGTAGGCTAGAGAAAGTAAGGGCCGAGGGGAGAGAGAGAGACAAGGAGGAAAGACTCCGAGCATAACCCTGGCCTGTTCTCCGCAACTACCGTCTGCCCCGTGTCCAGCCCCCCTCTGCTCCTCGTGTTGATGGCTTCAAGCTGTTCACGTGAGCAGCTCCTTATTTCTGCCCCTGCTATCACACACAGAAGAACGGGAGATGCAAAGCCAGCCACTCCCTGAAGGTCCGACGTGTGTGCAGGGAGCGCTGAGGGACTATTAATGTCCTGGACAGGATTTAGAAGGTGAGAGGAGATGAGAACACAGTAGGGGGATGAACAGGTCAAGACCACGTTTCCACACACTCAAGACTAGCTCTGCCTTATATGGCATTAAACCTTTCCCTACCAAGTCCCTAAGTGGTCTGGTTGTCCTTCCTCAACCCACACCCTGGGAGTCCATAGGAGTTGATCGTGTTGATTAAAGGGATTTGTTTTCTTGGCCTCTGTCTCCTCTAGCTCTTCCTTCCTCTCTGCTTCCTCTTCCTCGGGGCTCCCTAAGGAAAGGGATTTGATGGAGACATCCCACTTCCGGGTGAGTGTCTGTGTCTTTTTAATACACTCTGCCAACTGACTATGACTGTGTGGTGGTGTGTCCTCCCATTTATGCACAGTCTCCTCTAGACAGGCCTAGGTGTGCTGGTGGCTTTCAGCCTCCCTAGGAGCCTCACCTGGGTAAACTCGCAGCCCATTCACCATCCTGTGTCGGACTTACTTCACCTCGCACAACGC
The DNA here is from genome assembly GCF_963924665.1 of Micromys minutus. Classification (NCBI taxonomy): domain Eukaryota; kingdom Metazoa; phylum Chordata; class Mammalia; order Rodentia; family Muridae; genus Micromys; species Micromys minutus. Next base: position 48,441,739 of record NC_137953.1, read on the forward strand.
CTCCAAGATCCATCCATGTTGTACCACATATCTTGCTGCCACACCAAATTTTCGGTGACACGCACATAGACCCCAGTGTAAACCACACCTCTCCATCCATGCACCAGTGAGCGCTTAGACTAGTCCAGGCTTTCAGCCTCGGCGGATGGTGAGTGAGCCCCGCTGTGCACACAGGTGTACGGGAGACCCGTTTCCATGTTTGCTTTCAGGTTTCCTGTCAGCTTAGCCATGGCAGCACTGGGAGGTGGTATCAGTTTGTGTTTCTGAGGATCTTCCAACGTGTTTCACACCATTTTCACTGTCACCAACCACAATGGGCTCCAGTTTCTTCATGTCGGGACCAACACTTGCTATTTTTCTTTGATTTTTATTACTATAGTTATGATGGTGATGATATGGTTGTCCTTATAGTTATGAATTTGATGATCCAGGAAGAAGAGCTTGCAGGTCCCGCCTCTCTGACAATTTCATGCTAAGCTTGACTTCTCTCAACACCTAGGGCCCGAGTTTTAATTGTCCTGACCTTTCTGCCCGTTAAGTATAACCTATGCACTTGAGATTGACAGCTCCTGGAGGACAGGAACTGTCTACCCATGGTTCTGAGTCTCATGGCCTCACTCCTCTTAGCATGAGGGGGAGGGGGACCCACAGGCAGCTAGTCCCACCTCATGACCCAAAGCAGACAGCATGTTCTGTTCCTCTGCCCAGCTGTCCCAGACCTTCCTGTTGAGAGGACCTGGAAAGCAAATGACTTGAAGATAACTTTTTGATAATTGAGAGAAGAAAGAAAGAAAGAAAGAGATTTGTTTATTTAATTTGTTTGTTTGTTTGTTTGTTTGTTTACATTTAAGCACCCCAGGGTCCAGGGTCCAGAGGTGACAAGAGAGGACACTGAAAGTGTGAGTTAATCCCCAGAGAGGTGGCATCTTCAAGCTCCCCCTCTTCCCCTCCTTTATGCTGCTCTGTGGACCTCAGCCAGCAGAACTGCTGCCGCCATACTCCCTGACACACCGAGCCACCATCAGCCTCGGCCCACTGGGCACCTGCTCAGCTCAGGAATGCTGTTACCTCGGGAAAACCCAAGCAAAATGGTCAGCTTTTAGCAACACACCTAAATCTCTAGAGTTGCCAAGGGAGCAGACTGCTGGGCCCTTAGGGGACCTTGGGCTACTCCGAGACTCGGCCAAGATGAGGAATGGGGTTATGGCTCCTGTGTGGTCCACATACTCAGGCTATATCACACACCTACTCCTCGTCTAGATAGCATGGCATTGGCAGAAGAGCCTAGAAGCCCACTGACCAGATGGGCAGAGGCTAGAGAGTAGACACACAGTGGGGCTGAGAGGGAACGAAGCAGAGTGATCTACAGCAAATCCAACTGCAGTAGGTCTGCCCACGCCATCCCTTCCTGGCTCCCTCTCTCCCCATCTCTCTCCCAGTCACTACCAAAGCAAAATTTATGAGGGGCTCCGGGCAGTGGCTATTCCTTGTATTTCAATCTAACTTTCTGCAATCTCAAGTGAACAGCTTGGCTGTCTCTGCCTGTCAGGGAATTTAAATTGCAGATGGGATGGTGAACAGGCTGCCCTGCGCAGGAGCAGCCCCTCTGGTGAGCACCATCATTGCTTAGCAACTAGAAGTTTATGAGGCAGTCGAAAGTTCCACTCTGGAAAATGCCCTTGACCCAGAGCGTCTCCCAGGAAATGAGAGGAAGCTTCTGCGAGAGGTCCAGACAGATAGGAAGTCAGCTTGTGTCAGAGCTGAGGTCAAGGAGCACAGACAGGGGACATAATCAGCTTCATTCTGCACACATTCTGTTGAATGTGTCTTCTGTGACATGCAGTGTCATCACCAGATTCCATGTCATCTTTGACACTCCATTGTTTCAGAGACTGTTTTCTAGCTAAACATAGTTTCTTCTCTGAGTCTCCTCCTACCTCACACACCAACAACTGGTAGAGAAAAATAGTAGTGAATCACACATGTGCATGTGCACACACACACACACACACACACACACACACACACACACATACACACCAAATTGCCAACAAATACAAATAGCCAATGCAAAAGAGAACCAGCCCCCTGAATCTGCTCCTAGTTAGACCTCAGTTCTCCGTAGCACGTGTATAATTCTGAGATCCGGCTTGATCAGACTTAGTGATAGCTCAGACAAGGGTCTCCACACTTAACATCTTATTCTCTGAGTTACAAATGCCCCCAAAGTATTGAAGCATATCATCAAGGCGTGTCCTTTTGCTCAGATAATTATCTCTGGGAATAAAAATATTGGAATTAGTAACCCTATGTGAATGGTTAGCAAATCCTACAGATACTGGTATTCCATTGATTTGAGTCATTGTATAACCCATGTGCTCACCCACCCACAAAACGTCATGAGACACACCCAGCCCCAGCCTGTATTTAGGAGACAGTAAACATGTTTCTCCTCGTGTTTGGTGGGGGTGTATTATGTAAAAATATATCAGGGTCCGCCTGTATTACCACAGAAGTGTCCTCATTGGAAACAGGATCTCTGTAGACAGAACAAACTCAGATAATGCTGCTTTAAAGTAGGACGCCCAGTATGACTGATGCCCTTAGGAAAGGCAGAGCCACCACACGACAATGCAGAGAAGAACACACAAGATTATGGAAGCAGAGAGGAGAACACACAGACACAAATCAAGGAAACCAAAGATTACAGAGGCTGGAAGAGGCGGCAACCTCTCTTGTGGGTCTTAGGAAGTGCCATAACCCAACTGACACTTTGGTCTTGACCTTCCTGTCTTCAGAAATGCAGGGCAACACATTTCTGATGGTTTAGGTGGCCCCATTCTCGTTCCTAAGAAACTAAACTAAAAGCTGGGTTTCAGCTCAGCTGGTATGTATAAAGCCTCTGGAGGTTAAATTTGAGAGCATCATAAACCAGGCATGAGGCTTGCATGCTTGCCGTCAGCATGGAGGTGGGAGGACCAGGAGTTCAAGGTTAACCACATAGCAAATTCCATGCAGCCTGGGCTATAAGAGATCTTGTCTCAAATGAGAGAGGTGGCTTGGGAGGGAGGAAAAGTAACTAACCCAGATCCTCTGTCATTTGTCTGTTGAAGAGATCAGTGTGGTCCTATGTGGGCACAGTAGCACCTTGCAATGTGACAAAAAATGATATGCATAGGACAGATTGACAGCTGAGTCTAGGGAAGCAGGTAGCTGCGTGAAGGCTGGGGCCTTGAGTATCTTAGTTATTTGAAGCAAGGAAATTAATACTGTCTTTAACTACACTGTCTTTTCACGGCCCTGAGTTCAGTCAGGGATGGAGCCGTCACCCTAACCTCACCCTCCTCGGATGCTGATTTGCCTGTCTTTTAGCCTGTACCACCTCAGTGGAGGAATGAGCATCTTCCAGTGTAAGCACTATTCTTTATCCCTCTGCGTATCCCAGAGAGTGCCACATTATTAATAGCCGCCCAATTAATCTGTGGTAGATTGACACATGAGACACGAAAATACAAGAATCCTAATTTCCCCAGAATATAACCAGAGAAGCAAGACTCAGCCCCTGCCTCTCCGAGTCATTGCCACTGTGACATCAGTAACTTATTAGCATGTGGATAATTGTGGCTTTCCATTTAACTAATAAGAATATGTTTATGAGGTACTAATTCAGAATATGTTTATAAGGTACTTGACTTCATATTCCTGGTGAACACAGCTTTCCCTGAGTGAGGGTATGTGTGTGTGTGCATATGCACAAATATATACAACCATGTATGTATACACATACACATATACACATAGATACACAGATACACACACACACACACACACACACACACACACACACACACACACACACACACACAGGAGGATCCTGGGAGAAATGCTACTCAATAATGAAGATCTATCCTCTCAAAACTCAAAATCAAGAACCTCTGAGTAACTGGTTAGTCTTCTGTCTGTGCTGGGTCTCCATGTGTGTCCTCTCTAGCAGCTTTCACAGTCAGAGACTCTGAGCTGTCAGACACATTCAACCCCAGTAGAGCTATGGGCCAGCCCACTACCTCCAGAGAGCCTCTACACCTTATCTTTAATGCCCCTCAGCTTCACGACTCATGGCAGTCCATCTAATCATGGCTACTAATAATCACCTCCAAGAGAAAGGAAAACCCAAGTGGAGATCTGCTTACACGCCAAAGAGAGCAGAGCCTCACCAGCCAGATGTGATGGTGAGGGTAATAAGGCCCCTTGAATTGCTCATTAAGTGTTGTCAGCATATCACAAGATTTCTCTTTTGAGATTGCACGTATCTGGTCTCTGGAAAAGGATGGTGGTACCTCTACCTGACTGTATCACATCCTATGCCCTGTATCCACCACCCTCCTCCAAAGCCAACTGTGGGTAGGTACAGATAGCATCGGGAGAGGGCACAGTGACCTAAGATTCTGCATTTGGGTTCCATCTTCTCCCTCTCCTCTCTCCTTTAACAGACAAGTGAAGGGCCCTCAACATCCCTCTTCGTATCTCTCTGCGGCCAGTTCTCCCAGCATCCCTGGGGGTGGTTGCAGCATGTGTGTCACTGCTAGCTGTAGCTTGTAGACTTCCCTACTCAAGAAGGTTCCTTCTGTTCTGAGCACTTCCCTGTCTCCTCCTAGGTGTCCTGCATGCTTGTTAGAGGCATCACTCATGGGCTGACTTGCTCAGAATTCTACTTGTCAAACTAACATACTCATGTGGACAGACTGGTCTCAAGGACCCTTGGTTGACTCATTCCATGATCAGCACTGTGTGCACTGCATTAAGCCACATTTCTTGAAGCATTAATGTGGTCCTCAAAGTTTAACATGTCTCATAATCACCTAGTCACATACTCCTGGGTACCTTTACCACAACCACCCTCCATTTCAGATGAGGTATGGTTAGGGTGGCCAGTGGATTCACACTTCCAACCACATCCTAGGCTTTGACAATGCTGCTAGCCCATCCACCCCACATCCCCGACTACTGCACATAAGCGGTACTCACTCGTTTCCTGCTTTCCTAACCTTCTGGTCCTATTTACCAAAGTTGTCCAAGGGAAAATAAGTGACAAACAGAAAAAATCTGGCTCTTCAAATCCTGTTGCTCCGTGTGAAATAAAGACTCTTACCCCTAGCCAGTGGGGGAGGGGGGAATAAAGGGAGGCCAATAGGTAGAAAACAAGGTGGAATGTTCCACAAAGCAGCACAGAACCCTGCATCCTGGATCTTCAGCCCCCGTTCCAATCACCAAGCTGCATTTTGCTCACACCAACTGTAGGAGTGAGTTGGCTTCCAAGTGGCTTATTAGAGAACAAATTATTCCCTCTTCCCATATGAGTTAATCTGCAAGTCTAAAGTCCAAGCAGGTGCCAGAGTTATTCCTGCAACTGGCAACAAACTGCATTCAGAAAGCTCAATTAGTGCTTGGTTAATGTGGCTCAGAATGGGATAATCTATATATTACCCAAAGGTGGCCTCAGCCCTTTCTGCAACCCCTGTGCCAACCAACACACAGGTTGACTGGCTTTTGCCTTTGCAAAGCCCCGCATATGTCAGTCACTGGGCTCTACCCTTTCATTTGAACAAAGGAGAAAGGTTCCTTACCTCTGTAGTTGGGAACCGAGAAAGACACCTTCACCCTCCTCCTTCTCCTCCTTTTCCTCTTCTTCTTCCCTCTCCCCCTCTACCCCACTATCCCTGTCCCTCTCTGTCTCTTATTCTTCCTTTCTTTCCTAAACTTTCCAGTCCCCAAATCCGTAGGCAAGGATGAAAAGAGTGAAAGTCAGGGCATAGCAGATTCAATGAACTCTCCCTTCAGGGCAGCAAACACAGAGTACCAGGTCTGTTGGGTTAATGGTATGTTTGTGGGGTCCCTTGTCCTCTTCGACATAGGGCTCAGGCCGCTGGCGGAAGTAGGATGCAGGAAGTTTGACCACACTTACCCCATGCCTCCGACAGGTGGGTGTTCAACTGTAGGGAAGCCTTGGGGCGTCGCTTCAGGGATGGGGAAGGCCAGGGATAGACAGCTGTAGCTCATCCCTGGGCCTCCAACGAGACCAGAGATGATTGGTTCCCAGGCTTTTAGACATTGAGGCGCCACCGTTGGATGCCTCAGAAGAGCTGAGAACGGACTGGGGACCCACAGGTGGGATCTAACCTGGGGTGGAGGGGGGAGAGCAGGAAACTCTGGCTGGTTCCTCGTTGGGAGTCCTTGTCTTACCAGTAGTTGGCTGCAGACTTGGGCTTACTTTGGTTGTCATGGCTGGGAGTGTGGAGAAGCCTTCTATGGGAGATTAGATTGCAGCTCTGTAGGGGAAGGGCTTCTCTATACCTCCCATGGTAGGTCCTGATGAAAAGAGGCAGTCCATGGTTGTGAGACATTTATTTTCATGGAGGAAAGTGAATGGGTAAAACGTACCCCCTTCTCAGGTTGGCCTGAGATTAAACACATTTTGCAGGGAGGGGTGTCAGGGAAGAAAGACTAATTGGCTAAGCCTACAGACCATTAGGTACCTCATTATAATGAAGATTTCTTGAGCTTTTGTGACCTGTGGTCACATCCTCACTTGTGGAGGGGTTTGGGGTGTTGCCCTACGTGACTGATGGCCACAAATCTATGAAGGTTTGTGGTTAGTGATGGGCACCTAGTTTCAGGAGTAAAGTGAGACTCCTACCATCCCTTAGGATCACTGGGGTCTCTCAAGCCTCATCTCAACCAAGAACCAGGGTACCTTTCATAGTCCATGGCCCCACACAGGTCTAAGGCTAGGAGAGAGTCCTCTGTATGACAGGGAGTCAAGGAAATGAACCTTGCTTAGGGTGTCACAGTCACATCAGGGTTAGGGGAATTACACAGAGGGGTCCCAAGGGGTTCTGGATCCAAGAGAGAGGAACAGCTTATATATGTTGGGAAAATAGCTAGACAGCAGCTAGGAGGGCAAGTCACATAAAAAGGACACCCATGTCAGGAGGGATGATGGCAGCAGTGGAAATGCTGTACCTTGGGAGACTGATCAGCTTTTAAATGCTTTAGAGCTGTAGAGATAATTCAGTACATAGAGCTTACTGTGTAGGCATGATGACCAGGGAAAGTAAGTACCATGTAAGGATGGAAGCCTATCTATAATCCCAGTGTTTGGGGGGTAGCACAAGCTAGATTGATGGACTAGTCAATTCATTCATATTCACGTAAGAAACACCCTTAATATCTAAGGTGCAAATAATTAAAGAAGACATTAAATACTAATCTCCACCCTATATATACACAAACACATGTACCTATACATACATGTGCCTACACACATTTGAATAAACATATGCACACACACATGTACATGTCAAAAATAATTTAAAGATAACCAGGACTGAACCATCAAAAGGAAGAACTACAAATATCAAGTAGAAGAAAAAAGACGTTAATCTCAGGTACTGGGATTTTTGCATCTCTGGGACCTGCGACTGTATGTATGTATGTGTATATATATGTGTGTGTGTGTGTGTGTGTGTGTGTGTGTGTGTGTGTGTGTGTGTGTGTACGTGCGTGTGTGTGTGTGTATGTATAGATAGGTAGATAGATGACACAAATAGATAATATATTGATAGAATGTATGACTTATGAATCTACTTAAAACTATACATGTGTTTATCTCTTTACTCTGTTCACCAAGGGGGACTGAGAACCACCCTTAACCAAGAACTATACCTCACCCCCAGATCTTGATTTCTATATTTTCTTTGCTGAGAGTGTCTAAGTTTTTCTGTAGAATTGGCCAAGGATGAAGCAAGGCAGGAAAGTATCAGGGAGAGACTGAATGTCTTACTGAACCAAAAGTAAGGACATATTCAGAGAATGGCAGGTGTCAGTATAGGAACATCCTTGTTGTAGGGTGTATATACCAAAGTGTTGGGGAGTGGTGATCACGCCAGACACACACTCTAAGACAGTTCCGGGAACACAAAAGTCTTTTCCATCCTGTTTGTGTCCTTTCTAAGTGATTGATATTAGTTCAAGAAAGCCATTGGAGGAACTAGAGCAACAATAGCCAGCAAAAGCCTTCAGTCTCCTCCAGCCAGAATTGTTTGGCCAGACTCCCAGTGAGCTCATCTTGCTCAGAGATGGAGTGAGTCAGCCTCACCCCACAAGGTGAGGTCATCACAGCCGTGCCTGCCATGTCAAGTATCCTGAGCAAGAAGAGACTGAAGGGGAGACAGCGGGTGCTGTGCCCTCTAGAAGCCTGTGTTGGTCTGAAGGAAAGTTCAGATCACTGCACTGATACAGATGGCGTCATGAACCTTAGAAATGGCAGCCATGTCCTGGCCTTTTGGCCTTCACAACACTCTACCCTTCCCAACTTCCTCTTCCTTCTGCTACCTCCTCCTCATGAGGAATCACAAGGTAGACTATTTCACCCAGAGAACACATTGAAAGAAATCACACCTCTCTTAGGGCTTGGGCTTCTGCGAGCTGCGGGAAATAGGTCTCTTTCAGATTAGCTTTGAGCCCATTTCACCACAGTTCATGTAAACACATCAAGAAGAATGTGATGCATTTCATACCCAAGAAAGCATGGCTCAAGGTAAGGGGTCTGAAAACTATACCACAAGAAGCCTAGATAAGGTGAGCCATCTACCTTTGATACTGAAGTAGTGTCCCTTGGAAGATGTAAAGATACCTTAACTTACCTGATGGTGGTAAATTAAAGAGCAAATTCTGCTTTGAAAAGGAACTGTCTGAAACTGGATTTATCCAAGATGGCTAAGTGCCCTATGTGCTCTAAGACCACGTTATGAGTGCACCATAAATCTCAGGTCATGGTTCTAAGGCAGGACCAGGACCTCCCAGAGCCATGGATCTAAACCTAAACAGCCACCATCACCATCACTAAAGTGGCTCCTGTGCTCACTTTTGCACTACGGTCCCATCGGCTCCCAGAGCGTACCATTGCATTTATTCATAATCGATAGGACTGGAGCTGGGAGTGCCAGTAGTATGTTCCTAGGGAGAGCGCACACTCTGGTTTTGGGAAACTTTCATTCTGTCATAACTAAGGTCCTGTAATGCCATCTTTGCTCTGCTCTGCTCACTGACTCTCTTTGTCTTTTTCCCTAGAGGCTTTGGTCTTACACGTGTTAGGACAGGCTGAACTGAGCTGGAATCCTAACTCTGAATGGGTCACTGATGAAGCTTGCCTGTGGTCTCTGGCTTTTCTTAAACTCTAAGAGAAAACCTAGAGGCAAGATGGGCCACCTGCTTGATGCCTAAGATTAGTTCTCCATCTGTCCCCATCACACAGGTGAACAAGGATCAGGCTCGATTCATACCTCCCCATGGGAACAGAAAAGACCATATTCTCCATCCTACCTGGCCCAGTTGTAAATGGTGCAAGTTCACCTGAGCCCCTCCCCCCCAGAAGCACAGTGGGGTGCCCAAAGCTTTTCTAACATCACAGTCAGCTTGGAGACAAAGATTAGGCAGCATGGAAATGTCTAGACTTTTCCATGTAGAAAGCCGTAGAAACCACCATATAATATGCATGGCATGGTTTCAAATCTGCAACCATTGCTCCCACTGAACTTGAAGACGGAATGACAATTGTAAGAGTGCAGGAGAGGCTTTCAGTGACACGTGGAGAAGATGGTAGAGCTTATTGGGTTGTCCCATTGGATACATTATACCAAGGGACTTAACAAAGAATTATATCAGCAAGATCTAATTTCATATTGAATTTCAATTTCCCAGAAACATTCTGCCTGCTTGATTTGCAGCTTGGATGCAAGTGAACCTGTGGGCAGGTCCTCCTATCTCACACTCCACTAAGACTTTGAAGGGAGGCTGGCTAAGATTTGTTAGACGTCTCTATTATCTAGATCACACCCCATCAAAACCCATTTACACAAATCACCTTTGCAGAACCAGTGTGGTCTTTCCACCTGGCATTAGCAACTTCCATTTAGAGCCTCTGTGTTTATAGAACAGCAAAGCCCTGATGTTGAGAACTCCTGACAGTCTTGCTTTTCTGGTTGTTCTTAACTTCCGGAAACCCTACTTACTTTAGCTCTGTGCTGTTTCTGCTGTGCCTCATGTTGCTAATTGACAGTCTCTCCCTGGCCATCATCTATCTCACCCCAGTGAAGCTCCCTGGACAGAAAAGTACTGGAGTATGTGGTAATTGGATGGGGCATCTCAATCTTGGCATCCATCTTGACCCTGCTCCCAAGTCCTTGGGAACCTTTGGAAATCCCTTTCCCAATCTCCATCTTTGTAAGCAGCCTCTTATGATTAATTCATGGGGCAGCTGAGAACAGTAAGACACACCTAATCCCTCAAAGCTAGTTGTCATGAATTTAAAGTCAGGTTTAACAAAAAGTTGGGAGACACTGGAAAACACTCCATCTCCATGCCTGATCTCACAGGCAAGGAAGGGTACAGGGTAAAAGTGAAAAACAGCCATTGGACCTAGTTGCTGATGAGGTGTGGAAAGGACCTCAGAAACCTTGTCCCATTCTTGACCGCTCACCACATAACTGTAGACCATGTGGCCATCTCTTGATAATTTGCCTCAGAGCTTGGCTTCTTAGACAGAGCCTTTACATCTTCAGGAAGACTTAGGCAATGAACAGACTGGCAGAAAGCTGCAGGAGATCTTTTTTCTTCCTGACACCCATTGGCCCAAGGGTAGAAGTGAAAGCTGCCAAGGGACCCAGTGGACCCCATCTTCTACTTCTTTTGTAGAGTTTTGTAACCAAATGTGTCCTCTATAGATCTCTTCTCAGCCTACTTATCTGTGGCATTCTTATTCATAACTTACAGGGCTCCACCATTCAGACTACTCCCCCCACTTACCACATCCATCTGTCCAGAACCAGCTCCCAGCTCGTATTTCGTGTGACCAGATGACAACCTGGACATTCAGGGCCTCCTTAGTTTCATTCACTCTGAGCTACTAGGTAGTTCATTAAAATTGATGGCTAATGGGGGTGGGGAGTGGAAGTGAGACCTGGACAAGGGACTCCACTTGTTCCCAAGATGCTGTTGGTGCCTGAAATAAAGATGCTGTCACAGCCCAGGAAAAGATGACCTGGAGCCTATAACTGAGCTGAGATGCTGGTCAAGGACCCACACTCCCCAGCAAAGAATCACCATGCACTTGTGGAAGATGGGAAGAGATTCTTGTTACCATGGTAACGGTCAGACAGCCCAAACTGCTGCAGGCTGTGAGAGGGAAAGGCACCAAGAAATATCTTAGTGAGATGCAGGAATTCACCCACAGCTACTACAAAACCCATAAAAGGTGTGGCCAAATCAAATAGTACCCAGGCTGTTTAACAGTTGGGGGTCCAGGGAAGAGCCTCTGGGGACAAGGCTGGCACTGTCCATTCCAGCATGGCGGAATGTGTCTCTGTGTGTGATGAACATTGGACTCATGCGATATCACTTTTGGGCGATGCCTCTATTTTACAAGCAAAGCAATGGCATAGCCTGTCTTAACACAGCTGGAGTCCTGAGACGGAGGCTGAGGTAGTCACTCTTCCATGCCCCACAGCTCTTTGCCCATGCCTCCATTAGTACTAATTACACTGTGCTCTAATTGTTTACATGTCTGGCTCTCTCTCAGTCAAGCAGCTTGTGTGCAGAGATTGTATCTTGTTCCTGTATGATTCCTAGAACTATCCTTGGCACACAGTAGGTGTTTAGAATGCATTTCCTGAACAAATGAATGAATCTCAGCCAAGGACAAAGTTGGGAACTTTGGGTAAGAATAACAGTGTGTACAATGAAGGCTACCAGGCAGCTGTCCCTGTTCAGCTTTGCACAAAGGGCCCATAGCTCATAACAACAGCCTGAGGAGAAATGTCAACTCACCACACAAAATGCAATGTCTGCTTGATGTGTATTGCTTGTGCACCATGGTAAGGCTGGGAAGTCAAACTATCATAAATTAGAAACCTTGTATGTTTTCTAGGTAAATGACTATATGAACTCTAAAAAACAAAACAAAAACATATAGAGTGCTTATGCTAGGCAGCTCATCTTGCCTTCATAGACAACATGTAAGAGGACATTATTTATGGGCAGGAATTCTACAGACAGAGCAGAGTCAATGACAGAGTTGTAAGACGATCCAAGAACTTCCCACCAGGGCATCTAGGCACCAGGGAACAAGGGAAAACCTGATGTATCTCTTATTCAGTTAGCTCTTTGCAATTTACACACAGTGGAAACACTTCTACATACAGGTCTATAAAGTGACAATATCACAGTAAATATAAAAATAAAAAGGCTTATCTCTTTATCGGCATCTGCGATCTCATTCCTTGGATGCCGCTCTAGTGTGGAGCCATGCACACAAACTGTCACTCAGTCCATATGACTCCCCCTCCCCATTATTCCCTTCCCAAGGTTCACTCTGCCTGCCCTACTGCCTCCGTCCTGGGTGGAATTATGGGCCCGGCATCTTCTCTCCTCCACCACCCATCACAAGCATCACTTCAAAGCCCAGTGACTTTTCAAACTGGTTTAAAATTTTGTTTTCTTTATTTAAAGAGCCCATGGAAATATAAGAAGATGTTTTTGTTTTAATCCTGGGTGTCGAGATATGAGTCTGTTTCAGAATGACCACAGCAGCTGACTATGATTTTCCTCGAGCTCTAGCAGAGGCGTGTTTTTGCCAGCTGCAGATAGTTTCTGTGCTCATATGATGTTTGGAATTCTGGGAACATTTCAGAGGATATATAAATGCTAGAGCACTAGTAGGCAGGGTTGTTGGTCATTGGGCGGGAATGGGGTAGTGGTGGTTGTGGTCTATTAGTAGTCATACCCATGGAAGGAACAAAAGAAAAAAGCAATTAGATTCAGGGATCTCTCTCTACTCTCCTCCTTTCTCTCCTATCTAGTAATATGGTGTGAAAACAGGGACATAAAGTGTGGGGGAAAAAATCCACAAAGTAGCAAAGACTAGCTACAGGTCTATGCATTTTGGCAAATGTCTCAAGTCATGAGCTGTGGTGAGGATACAGAAGAGTTTCACTCCCAGTCTTTTTCTCCACTCTTTAAACTAATGACCACCAGCTCATATTAAACATGTATCCACCGTCACTGCATCCCCACTTCTAGTGGAGAGGTGTAACTGAACAGTAAATTGGGCTTTTGTAGTAGCTTAACCAGACTTGCTTCTCTGTTGAGTTCTACCGGACTTCCCCAAGCAACCGGGGGTGGGGGGCATCAAGAAAGATTTAGGTCACCCGCAGAGGAAACAAATGGTGTTGTATAGGTACCTCATCTTTAATCAGAAGGGGCACCGTCCTGAGAAAGTGATGAGTGGGGGCAGAGCTTGTCATGTACCACATGTTCACTTCAGAATTTTACCCTTGTTGTAGTTTTGATATAAAATACACGCCCACAGGTTCGCGGGGTTCGCATATTTAAACACTTGGTTCCCAGCTGGAAGGACCAGTCTGGAAGATTGTGGAACCTTCAGAAGATGGAGCCTCACTGTAGTACAGGAATCAGTGGGATCCTTGGGGTTTGATGGCCTGGCCCCTCTTTTTTTCGGCTTTGTGACTGCAAACAAGATATGACCGGTTGCCTCACACCCCTACTGCCATGTTGTTCCCTCCTGACAGGCCACAGTGAGGCAAAGCCAACCCTTCCTCTCCTTAGTTGCTTTCTGTCTGGTATTTAGTCACAGCATAAAGAATGGTAGCCAATACAACCAGTGGTGGTTTTGTCAAAGTGTGTGCACACTTCTTTGTTTATGCTTGTCCCCCATCCTCACGAGTTCTCCATCTTTCATCCGCTTATGTACCTCATAGGGTTTGAAGTAAATGGAAAATTGATCAAATCACTTGTACATGCACTTAAATATGGAAGATAAAGTACTATTACTGGAAAGGGACTCTAAAAACATCTTCTAGAGCTCAGTACATATGCCCCTCAAATTATGATAGCTTTGTACCCTGATAAGCCAATATATCTAATCTGTGGATGATGCAAACTCAAGAACACAGTGCACTGAGAGGTCCCAGTTGGTCCCCTCATGGTCATGTGACTGACTGGAACCTGCAGCTCTCTGCTACTGCCCAGCATGAGAAGAGAGCTACATAGCTCAAACTGTTAGCCTAGCAACAGATGATAATTCAATATTCATAATGCAAGTGCTGCTTGATGCATGTCACTTCAGCACTACTGTGACATTGAAAACTCCTGTCAAACCCTGATTAAGCTGAGGACCTCCTGTATTCTTCCAGGCAGCAAGCATAGGCAAGCCCTTTTTAAAAAAATAAACCAGAGCAGGTTGAATCATTACATTTCCGTGAGCTTGTTCCTGAGGCAGCTCTGTGGTCTTTTGGCTGCTGGTCCCATGTTTACTATTACTGGGAACTGTGCTTGAACTTGGCCTCTGAAACCACCTTCAGAACTAGTATATGAGCAATATAGGCAAGGAAACCTCATTGTTCAAGCCCCATGCATTTTTTTTTTCTTTTTGTCAAATATATTTGCCCTTCTCTGACACTTCTGAGACTCGCTCTTCATTGATTTTTGTTAACCTACTGGCCGTCCTTGAGCTGACTGAATAGAGCAGTCAGTAACGTTGATTTGGAGCCTACTCTTTTGGAATAAGAAATAATTCAGACAAGTAAACTTTGGCCATACACCTCCCCTCTCCCAAAGGAAGGATTTGTGAAGGGAACTAATCATATCTGCAAGTCGAAAGGAAATTATTTAAAGCTGCTTAAAGGAACACGTTGCTCCCAGTAGCTGGCAGTCAGGACGACACTCACAGCAGATCCAAGTGTGGGGAGCAAGTGACTGATGAGCTCTCAGCCCTAAATTAGACATCTATGTCACTCTCTCTGAGGTTCTGAGAACAGCACAGAAGAAGCAGAGGAGAGAATGCAAGAACTGGATGGAGAAGGGTGAATCTGTGTCTTCCGAACCCGACATGGCCACCACGCCTGTGAACTCACGCTTCCAGCATAAGACCTGCATAAGATGGAGCCAGTAAGCTTTCCAGCTCAGGCAGGGAAGGACTCATGAGATTCCACCCCTCACCAAGAGACTATGAGACAGGAGGTGTCATTTCCCCCAAATTAGTCTGAATCAGATTTGAGTGCATTAGATCCAGCTACATGAAATTGATGACCTTAAACCAGTTGTTAAATAAAATTTTTAAATGACAAGTTTGGGTACAATACAATCTATTTCTTTTCTCATCCCCCTTCCCAATGCACTGAAAGCAATCTACATTTTCATGCCCCTTTGTATAGTTGAAGATAAACATAGGAGAGTGGAGTTGAGCACCCCAAACCCAGGCACCTGCCCCTCAGTGCACAAACACCAAAACCAGGATGCAGAAGGTAAAGTCATTCGGAGAGCAGACTGTGACATCACTCTGAGTGGTCTGCCTGATGAACTCCGTGTGTTTTTCTTTAGTTTCGTGGTTTGTGCTTTCGGCCTGGTGTTTTTAAAATCATTAAGAGCAATGTCATGGTCCTATGAGTTATGAAATGTCAAGTCTTACATCTAAATTTTTGATCAATTTGAAGTATGTTTTTTGTCTGGGAACTAAGACGAGGGTCCGGGTCCAGTCTTTTGTGAGCACACACCCAGCTTCACAACACCGTTTAATGAATAGTCAGTGTTCATCCCCCGTGGTGTGTTCTTGTCGTCTAAAGTGAAAACCAGTTTGTGGTGTTTGTGCACATTAATTTATATGCTTTTTATTCACTTCCACTGGCCTCTGTCTCAGCCACAAACTGATTTCTACAACTCCATAATAGGTCTTGAAGCCAGGAATGGAATGTACAGCCTCCTGTGTTGTTCTTTCTCGAGATTGGTAGACTTCATTTTGTTTGCTTTGTCATTTCTTTGAGGGGTGTGTGTGTGTGTGTGTGTGTGTGTGACAATGCGGGTGTACACGTTTGGTTTTTATTTGTTTATTTTTGTTTACACTGTGTTTGAAAGAGTTCGATCAGGCATGGACACGCCCTGACATGCTCTCAAGAGTAGGCTTTCTTCTTTCACTGTGAGATCCAGGGGTTGGGGCTCAGAATGTCAACCCTTCACCTGCTGAGCCATCTCATCACCCTGGTTTGGTTTTTAAAACACAGACACACTATGTAGCAACTGAGGCTGGTTTTCAATTATTTAGCCTTCTGCCTTAGCTTCCCCAGACCTGATATTGTAGCCAGTCCCCTGGCAAGAGGAATGCACCACACCTGGATCTATATAAATTATAAAATTATTGTTTTACTTTTTTTAAAAAATGACATTGGGATACTGACAAGATTTATATTGAACCTATAGGCTCTTCTGTGCAATTTATTTGGGCTTACTTTAATTCTCTTGTCAATGTCTTATGGTTTTCATGTTTTGCCTATTCGATTAAGTTTATTTTTTATTTTTTATTATTCTTAATTACAAATATGTTTGTTTTCCTTTTCCTTATTAAAGTATAGGAACTGACTCTGGTAGGACCACAAAACGCCACATAAACATTCTATCTGTACAAAAGTTCAGTGAAATTACAGCAAGAGTTGGAGTGGTTTCCTTAAACCTCCTTAAGATGTTTTTATTTGTGAGTCAACTAGAAGAAAGGATGAAGATCAAACAAGGAATAGAAATGCAGCAGTAAACAGAACAGGAGGGCAGTCTAGGGAACGCAGGCAAAGCAAAAGGGCCACCTAGAATAGTAACTCTGTGGCTGAAAAAGGATTATTTCCAAAATTCCCACAGTTCATTAGCAGGAATCATGGTCACTCCATACCAAACCATGTTGTAAAGACTTGGATATGTAATTATCCAAAGAAAACATGCAACAAGCAATTGAGGAATAGAAGATAACCCAAGTCAGTGCTCACCCAAGAGGAAAACATCAAATCCTTGGTGAAGCTTACTTCACATCTGCCAGGAGACTGCTTTTAACAACAAAACCAACTGTTAATGAGATGCTTAGAGTCTAGAGCCCTTAGATTCTGTCAGTGGGAAAGCTAAGGAATGCAGGATGAGAGTTCTTCAAAAACACAAGAATGTCATAGAATTCAGAAGTCTCCTGAGTTCTCATCTAAAAGAACTGAAATCAAAATCTCAGACCCATTAGCAGTCCCACGTCCACTGTGGCGTTATTCATGACAGCTAATGTGTAGAAATGAGCTGACATCCCTCTGTGGTGAAACGGATACAGGGGCTACGGTGGACCCACACAACCCTATCCTGTGTAGCCTTGGAAAGAAAAAGTCCTGCAACGTGTGCAAGTAGCAGACACCGTGGCAGACGCTGATAGTGTGGTGGAAAGAGGTAGTCACTGAAAGCTGAAGCCTGTAAGGGTTATCTGTGCAGGACCAGAGACCAACAGTGTTTGTCTAGAACTGGCAAAAGGGAGCTGCAGAATTACTAATCAAGGAATAATGAGCCTTAGTTAAAGACGATGAAGCAGCAATAGAGAACTACCACAGAGCATTGTCTCTGTGGCTAACAACACTGGCTCTCATACTTAAAAGTGTTGCAAGGTGAATCTCATATGAAGTGTTCTTACCACAGAAAGCAGGAGGTTTTAAAACCACACTGCACGCTGGAAATGAAGAGAGCAGACAATAGATAGAACGTTGTGTGTGATATATGTATATGTACATTACATGTGTGCAGGTGAGAGACTGCACATGCTCCTGTACGTATGTGCATGTGGAAGCCAGACTTTGATGTTGGGTATCTTCTTCAGTCTCTTTCTGCCTTACATTTTGAGACAGGGTCTCTCACTGAAAAGCAGATTGTTCACTAGGCTGACTCCGAACAAGCTCTAGTGATCCTCATGTTTTCTCCAACCCAGCTCTGGAATTACTGGCGTGTGCCACCACACCCAGGTCTTCATGTGGCTGGCAGAGATACAACTCAGGTCTCCTTGTGATTATCATTTTACCAACTGTGCTGAAAAAAAATAAAAAACACTGCAGCTTTCCTGTCACCTGAAAGTGTGTCCTTCTTTTGAACGGCCTCACATTGCACTGTTGGTTAGGCAATCTAAAAATGACTTTGGACAGTTCATCTGAGACAGATACTCTATCTATCCATCAATGGTCTATATCAGAACCTAAGAGAACCCGAGGAAAACTTCAGCATAAGACTCCTGAAAGGGTGGAAGAGACAGAGACGGATGGAAGTGTTAAAGGGTGGATCCTTGGGAGAAGAACAAATGTAAATTAAGATAGAGAAACAGAAATTCATTCTCATTTTCAAAGGGCTCGTCATCAATGTATTGGATAGCATTCTGAGAATTTGTGTTAAGGATGTGAAGACTCGAAGTCTGCTTCTGGGCAGGGAAATGGATTTGCACTTTAGCAAGAAGTACTACTGATAAGTGTTAAAAACTCCCTGGCTAGTGAAGGTTGAAGGAAACAGCAGAGAGGGGATTACATTAGACTGTGAAATTTCTTTGTCCAGAGGTATTTCAGTAAAGGAGTCCTACTTGGACACATCAGGATTAATTCTGCCTTCAGTTAATACTCTCTCTCCTCTTACTGAGTCCCCAAGGCTGGGTGATAGACTGTCCTCTTGGCCACATGGGGTCTCTTTGAAGGAGCTGTGACCACTGAGACAGCTATAGGCAAGTGCCAGACAAGAGCTTCCTCTGCAGGGCTGGGGAGCTCCATCCAGCCTGTAGAACTTCTCCAAGATTTCCCTTCTCCCAAAAAGACCGCCTCCGTGGCAGCCATATGGTGCCTGCTGCTGCCAGCCTCCCCCGAGCGCACAGTTTCTACAGTAGAGAGGGAGAATCAATTACCTGCAGGGATGCCTCTTCCACTGTGTAAGGTGGAGAGCAATTGATGCTTAGTTTTACTTTTAAGCAATTGGCAGACATAGAGAACACAAAGGCAGGGTAGATTGGGAGCTGTCAACGTTCAGGGAGAGTTCCTACAAGCTCCGCGCTGCTGCTCTCTCTCCATATGCCTCCCAATACCCAAAGGGAACACTCAACACGCCTGGAAAGCCAAACAAACCTGCCACTTGAATCCCCATCGCTGGGTCACTTGGGCACAGAGTGGCAGTAGGTGGCAACTGAATTAATGTGACTCTAAAGTAATTTGAAAATGCCAAGAGTAGCAAACGATCACATGGAAATGCAAATTGTTGCTTATCTGAACTGTCCCACAGATGCTGTGATTCATCATTGACTGTTCAGCTGGATTTCCGAGTGAGATCTCAGTAAGCGGGTGGAAAGGGAGGGTTAGCCACCTTCTGCCTGCAGAGATTTATAGCTCCTTTTACCCAGATGTAAAGCACCCGGAGTTGGAAGGAAATATCAAATGTATAAAATCTCAATCTATCACGTAGTCTTATTCGAGAAAGATCAAAGGACACACAAGCATGCATGTGTACCCTCCAGACTTCCCTCTCCAGACATGCATACACCTCTTGTGCAATCCAGCCATTATCTTGCTTCTTGCCAACATTGAGTCAAATTCTTCCACTCAACTGTCCGCTCACCCTTCAAACTACTTGTCCCTCTATCACGCGCTCATTCAGCTGTGCTCCATCCATCCATCCATCTACCCATTCACAGACCCATCCATCTGCTCACTCGCCTATCTACCCACCACTTACCCATACCTCTGCCCATTCACCCACCCATATACTTCTCCATCTATCCATACACTCATTCACCTACCCATCCACCACATACATACATCTACTCATATACCTCCATCTACTCATGTCATCCATCTAACCATCAACCATCCATCCAACCATCCACCCATCTTTCTGTCCACCAACATGTCCATGCTTCTACCCATAAGCCCATCTATCCATTCATACATACAACCTTCCAACCAGCCAACTAATCCACCCATCTACCTACCTACTTATCCATCCATCCATCCATCCATTGATTCATCTATCCACCCATCTGTCCATCCAGAGTTTCTTTCACGCATGTGATGTTTTAAAAAATCTATTTGTTAATGAATTTACCAAGGCTTCCCTGCTGGCCATAAGCCCAGTGCCTGATTTAGAGAGGCGCCCACATGCTCCTATGGATGCCTACACGAGTAGCTATACAAACATCACAAATTAAACTTGGTGCGTTCTAAACAGACCAAGTGGCATGAAATTTGGAGGATTGGATGATAGACCCAGAACAGGGTGTGACAAGGCAAATACGATAAAACACATTTCAAATAGATATGAAATTCTCCCAAAATTTGATAAAATATTTGTATTAAAATAAGGGTTTCAAGTGAGCTTGACCACTTTCTCCTTCATTTGTGGAAATCTTTGTTCCAGTGAGACATTCACATCTGAGAGCTGGACCGGTGTTGAGTATGTTCACAAAAAGTTAGCATTCAGGACACTGTGTCATAGATGGGCGGGGAGCAGTGTCCACACTGCCCCTCTGGATACTAGATGGCAGTACACTCTCTGTGATTGCTTACTTTCCCATGCTCTACTTCTTGGGGTCACAAAAGAGAAGCTCACTGTGCTTTGTAAGGTGAAATCTCAGGTCTTCTGTGGTACCCAGCATATCCCAGCATCTCCAGACATCCTTCTGATCCGTGGTGTGTCTTATCCTCGCTCTCTGAGAACTAACCAGTAACTAGCCACCTGAAAGGCGTCTGCTACTCACAGACAAGTGCCACCTTGCAAGGGTGCAGGATTCCTGAAAAGGAACAAGGGATAATGCCAGTGCTGGATTGCACCGGTTTGCTGGGTCCACAGAGCAGCAGAAATGTGTTGTTAGTTTTTTCTGGAGGCCAAAAGTTTGAGGATACAATGTTTGGATATGTCTTCTTGGCAGGAAGGGACGTCTCGGACATAACCCCCTGTGCATTTTCTACACATCTGTGGGACATGGATTTTGAAGGCCACATCCTCTTGAAGGCTTAGCTCTCTGGATGTCCTAAGGGAAGCAGTCAGCTTTCTAAGGCACCCGGTTCCCAGGGGTTCCTCAGTCTATTGCAGCATACCTCCACACTCTCTCCATCTCTCTCTCTCTCTCTCTCTCTCTCTCTCTCTCTCTCTCTCTCTCTCTCTCTCTCCATCTCTCTCTCTCTTTCTCTCTCTCTCTCTATCTGTCTATCTATCTATCTATCTATCTATCTCCATCTCTCTCTCTCTTTTCTTTCTCTCTGTCTCTCTCACACTGTGTGTGTGTGTGCGCGCGCGTGAGAGCTCATGTGTGCATACCCAAGCATGCATGCCTATGAACATAGGTGTATGTGTATACAGGCTATAGGCCAACCTCAGGTATCATTTTTGAGATACCATCCACTTATGAAGTTTTGAGAAAATGTCTCAAGGGCCTGAAACTCACTGGTTATCCTAGGCTGGCCAAACAGAAAGCTCTGAGGCCCACTATTGCTGCCTCCCTAGCACTGGAATTATATATATACAACTTTTTGTTGATGTGAGTTTTAGGGCTTGAACTCAGGTCCTCGTGCCTGAAAGTCAGGCATTTTGACAGCTGAACCACCTCTCCAGGTCCAGCCTCTCCGATCCTTTATGTTCTCCTCTCTCTCTAGACTGACTTCATGACCAGCTATCCTGCCGTCGTCCTTGCTATAGTAAGATACTACAGCACTGGTGGCCTAGGACTTTGACATATTACTGAGGAAATTACAAGAGATTGTCATGGGATTAACTGTAGCTCCAATTATAGGGCCCTGCATTCAAAATGAGGCCTTCAAAGTTCATGTCCCACGGATGTGTAGAAAACATGCATACGGTGTCATGCCTGAGACCTTCTATCCTGCAAAGCGAACACATTCAAGCAGACAACACCATAGTAGTTGTCCCCCGTGTGCTAAAGGCACTGCCACAGGTTCCTGTGTCCCAGCCTGCTTCCTACCATTAGCTCCCGTGACATGGCAGTAGGCACAGAATTTCTTCTCTTCCAGCATAGTACTATCCTCCAGGGTGGGGCCGTGCTGAGAATGCTCAACTCTTGTCATCCTTCTCACACAGATACCCGAGAGGCCCTCAGACCTTGCTGTGCTTTCTTTTTCCTCATATCCCGGAGTTCTCCACAGAGACCAGAAGCTTTCTAAAGTTGCCCAATCAAGAGCTGGAAGTGACTAAGGTAAAAGGACACACCCTCCCCAACCCTCTGCCTGTCAATCAGGTAGAGAGCATGCTTCAATCAGCTTCCAGGACATGCCATTTACAATGTAACATCCACTGAATGTCAAGCCCGACTCCACTGACAAATGTACCCAACACAATCCCAGGACAGAAAAATACTGTGTTGGCAGTGTTCTGATGGCCATAGCTCCTTCCGGAACATTTGTGGAACCATAAAAAAAAAAAGGTTTTTGTTTATTGTTTGTTGTTTTGGTGCTTTTTCACTGTTAGTCACTTTCTTTTCCCTCCCTGGGAATCCTCCACGTGGTTTTTGTCTCTCAGGTTTTAGCTTTTACATAAGGTCACTTAGATGACTGAACACACAGCCTTTTATCTGTGGTTTCTCTCAGTGGAGAGAAGTTTGTTGGATTGGTTACATTGTTACCTAGAGTTCCGTTCTTCTTCATTGCTGGATGGTATTCAGTTATTTGTCACAATTTCTTTGTTTTATCTCTCAAATGGATACCTGGATTGTTTTTAATTTGGAGCCAACAAGAATAAAATCACTAAGAACATGTAAGCATGTAAAAACATGTAAAGGGGATTTTCCCTCCCCCCCTTTTATTGAAAATAGCCTTTTCCCCCTGTCAAATAATATATCCTGATTATGGTTTCCCCTCCCTCTACTCCTTCCAATTTCTCTCCTGCCCATATCTGGATCTATACCCTTCTGTCTCTCAGTAGAAAACAAACAGGCTTCTAAGAGTAAATTGTGGATTTTTTAATGATACTGACATTGATCCCCTCGCCCTATATGTGCTGGCTGTCTACACTCCTTCATAAAGTATCTATTGAAATCCTTTGCCCATATTCATCGCATTATGAATTTGTGGAAGTTCTAATTCATGGACATGGTATACCTCGCTATTTATTTACATAATTCTTAATTTCTCTTAGTATTGACTTATAGTTTTAATTTAATTAATTTATTTATTTAAAATTGCATTTACTTCTTTTATTTGTATGTCTGTCTGTCCGCATATCTTTGGTGCTCCAGGTTCCCCTGGTGCTGGACATAAAGGTAGTTGCAACTGTGACATGGGTTCAAGGAGCTAGACTCAGGCCCTCTGGAAGAACAGGCCTTCTTAACCACTGAAACTTCTCTCCGTCCCTTTGTTGTCCAGATTTTAGTAGCAAATGTTTTTAATTTACGTAAGTATTTCACAGTTTCTTCCTTTAACTGAGACAATGGTTCCACTTTTTTTAAAGTTGATTCAGTGTTAAATATTAAGCTGACCAAGCATTCCTGAGACTCACATGACAGTTTTCACAATTAGTATTGTGAAATAATAATTACTAATAATAAATACTAATAATAATATGATAATCATAAATAATAATAAATTAGTATTGAGAACTATCATTTAATATTTTATTAGTGGCATATCTGCATTCATGCTGAATGGACCAGTTCCGTTTTGATACTGTGAGATCGGGACTGAGAAAAATTAAAAAAAAAAAAAAAAGAGGAGCCCAGCTTCTCTGGAAGCAGGAGCACCTTTCAATCAGAAGAAGGAAGGGCAGTGATGTCTTCTGCAGCAGAGACTGTGACCAGGTGAAGGGAGCTTAAGGATTTATAAGACAGAAAAGGAAGCTTTGGGAGTAGAAGATCCTGTCTGCACATCTCTCCCCCTGCAGCCTCAAAGCCATAAATACCAACACCAAGGGGAGGCTGGTGTGTTAATCTTCTTGTGAGAAGCTCAGGATCCTGGATCCTACATCCTGCAGAAGCTTGCAACTTTTTCTCTGTAGGTTCTCAGTCCACTAGAGGTCATTAACCCTTCCAGAATCAGAATAGTGCCCCTCCCCCATACAATATGTTCAGCATTATCAAAGCTCTTCCTGGAAGGCTTTATGTTTCTTGCTGTTTGTTTGTTTATTATCAAATCAACCTCCTTACTAAACTTGAACATTCTTGGGTTACTGGTTTCTGCTTCACAGCCCTTGGGCCATTTGTATGTTTCCAGGGCTTGGTTTATTTCATTGAAACTAGCAGATTGATTGCCATCAAATAAACTTCTCCATCAGAGAGTTGCTCTGCTCTCTGAGATCTTTTGTAGGTATTGCTGATGATTGTTGAATTCACTGGGTTTGTTCATTTTTATACTGTGTTGATTCCTTTGGTTTCCTTGACTTCTGCTTTGCTTCCTTTGGGCCTCCTGTGTCCTTTTTTGAAAGTTAACTTTTTAACAGTTTCTTGTATAGATGCAATGTGATATGATCACATTTCCCCTACATGACCTTCTCTCATCCACATTCCTCTGACACCAAGCTTCCAACTAGCCCCTCCTACTTTACTTTTATGCCATTTGATGTGGGATGTTACGCAGGTAGCCATGGCTGCCACGTCTTCATGATTATAATGGCCACCTCGTATCTAGCAGATGGAGCGCCTCCATACTTCAGCTCTTACAGTCTTTTACCTCATCTTCTGAAATGTTCCCTGGGCCTTAGAGGAAGTCCAAGAGATGTCTATGTAAGGCTGAACACTCAACACACACTTATTCTCAGCACTTGGATCAGCTAGTACCCTACAAGGCCAATACAGCTTTAGCCTAATCACAAATATTTAGGAGGTAATTTTACTAGTGATTTACACTTCTAAATTACATTTATTTTTCTGGCTTCTTAAGAGGAAAGTTATATCATTACTTTGAAAACTGTCTGTTTTTCTTCTGTAAGTATTCAATGCTGACAATGGCTCTCCAGTCCCTACTGCTGATACCACGCAGTTCCTTTTCATTGTTCTGAAAATAAATCCTAGTACCTCACGATTCTTGATCTGACCCATGGTTTATTTTAAAATACTTTATTAACTCCTAGATACTTAAGAATGTTATACACACACACACACACACACACACACACACACACACACAATTCTTTCGAAAGTTTCTGATTTAATTTGGTCATAGTCAAAATGATTTCTTACATAAGTTTAATATGAGATTTATTTAGTCTTATTTTATATGTCCGCATATAGTCTGACTTTGTACACATTCCGGGGCATTTAAAAGGAAGATACATTCTGTACTCATTGAGTGGAATGCCTAACAAATATTAATGAAGTAAAGTTTGGTACTAGGACTCAGGACTTCTACAGATTTTTGTCTAATTGTTCTATAAATGTCTAAGTCAGACTGATGGGAGTCTCCTGCTGTAGCTGTGGGTTTCCTATTGTTCCTTTCAGCCTTATCTTTTTTCCCTATGTGTTTCTAAGATGGATGCCTAGTATACTAAGGAATGTTTATGTCCTCTTAATAAATTGATGCTTTGGGTCATTGCCTAATGTCCTTCACTGCCTGTGGTAATTTTCCCAACCCTGAAGCCCAAATAGTCTGACATTAATAAAGGCAACTGTGTTTTGCACTAGTGGCTCATGACATGTCTTCCTCGGTTCTCTTACTTTTTACCTGTCTTTGTCTCTAGACAGATGTGAGGCTTTCTGTTGGTTAATCTTTGGCTGGATCTCACTTCCGTTTAGCTTCTTAAAAGCAGTGTTTCTTTATTAGGCCTGTCTCTGAATTCACTTTGCTCATTTGCATACCGGGGCCTGCAGTAGATGACCTGTAAGCCTCTTTCTCACAGTTCCCGTCCCTTCACTATGTCTATGGAATAACCCCGTTGTGGCCTCTGCCCAAGCTCTTGTCCACAGAGCCAGCGTTGGCACCTGCTGTTGTCTGTGCTGTGATGTAAAGACACCTCCAGTAGTTCTCTACAGTCTTCTGTCTCCGGGTGGCAAGTGGACTCTGTGATGCCCTTTTCCCCTCGTATAAGCATGATTCAAGCCTATTGTCCTCCGAGGCTACTCCATATTGAAGAAGAAGAGACGGAGGGGGGGGGAAGAGGAGTAGAAGAAGAAGAAAGAAGGAGGAGGAGAACTGAGAGAGAGAGGTGCCATTGGCAGATTCTTTTTTTTTCCCATCAACAATTTGCCCCCACACATGTTCCATTATCCCTAATTAACTCCAACCTGAAAACATTTCATCTTCATTCCTCCCCCAAATGCCACAGAGTGGAAGCATTTTCCTTCCTCGCTCCATCTGTTCCTGCCTTGGCAACTGCCCACTGGATGTTACGCTAGTCAGTGCACTGAAGCTTAGGGCCCAACCCAAGGAGAAGAGGAATAAGGTAGGAGCCAGGAGAGGTTGCTAAACTGTCATGTGTCCCTCTTCGGTCTACTCTACCCTGTGTTGTCACCCTGTTCCTTGGACCTGAGTGCTCTGCCACCTAAAATAGTTTGCACCATTGCCAGAATCTCCCTGAACTCTGGGCTACCGATAGGACAAATGAGGCCACAGCTAAAGGACCGGAATTGGCTGGATCTAAGGTGGTAGGAAGGCACTGAGGTAATTAGCTTTTCTGCACTGGCACGCTGCAGGTAGACACGGGCACTTTCTTTTCAGGCTTTCGGGCTGTTAAAAGATACTGTGATCTCCAAGTTCACCCCTAGAGTTTCTTTGTGTCCTATGAAGAAAAGAAAGCAGACGGGTTGCAAGTGACTCCACAGTTGCTATTTCGGTTTCCGGAGGAGCCCGGCTTGTTGATTGGAGAGATTGTTATCGTGTTTGGGGCTCTGCGAAGGTGACCTTCAAATCTTTTGCTAAACCAAAGGCTCCTTTCCCTTCATGCTCAGTCTGGGGGAAAACTTGGATCAGGGGGAGTTGGGGCGCTGTGCAGAAGAACCCAGACTGTCTGAGACAGGCTGAGGGAAGCAGAGGAGGCAGGTGAGGCTACTCCCCAGAGTAGGGTATAATGGACTCCGAGGATAATCATTGGAGAAGCAGCTTTAAGAAGACTGTGTGTCTGCACTGGATCACCCCGGGGAGCCAGTGGCTTAACTGGCAGAGCTGTCTGGAGAGTCGATTCATCTGCCTTGGATTCCCGCCTGCAGATGTACTAGCTCTGCACACTGTCAGGACTGAGGAAGTGAAAGCAACCTGCAGAACTCCAAGGATGTGGAGTTAGTTGTAGGAACAGGGTTCCAGCCTGCACACACACACACACACACACACACACACACACACACACACACACACACACGGGGTGGGACAGAGACAGAAAGACAGAGGAAGGGGAGAAGAGAATACATACACAGAGAGAGACATACACAACGTATGCTCCAGACCTTCCTTCCAATAACTTTTCTCTCTCTCCCGCCCTCCTTCCCTCTTCTCTTCCTCCCTCCCTCCCTCTTCCTCCTTCTTCCTCCCTCTCCCTTCTTCTCTCTCTCTCTCTCTCTCTCTCTC
This sequence comes from Micromys minutus, assembly GCF_963924665.1. Lineage (NCBI taxonomy): Eukaryota > Metazoa > Chordata > Mammalia > Rodentia > Muridae > Micromys > Micromys minutus. The sequence goes on from NC_137953.1 coordinate 48,469,119, forward strand.
TCTCTCTCTCTCTCTCTGTGTGTGTGTGTGTGTGTTTGGTGGTAATGGTGATGGTGAAGAAAGGATGCACGTGTGTGGACACCAAAGGACAAGCTCTAGAATAATTCCTCAGGAGCCCCTCACTTTGATTTTTGCAACAATGTTTCTCACTGACCTGGAAATTGCTGAGTAGGCTAGGCTAGTTGGCCAGTGAACCACAGGGGGATCACCATACCCTCCTTTCACCGTCCTTTTCTAAATCCAGGTTCTCAGACCACAGTCTTGCTATGTTGCGATACTTTCCTGAAGGAGGGGCCTGGACACTGTCAGCCCCTGGGCAACCAGCCAGGCTGCTCTTTGTCTAAGCTTATTCTTGTCACTCTCCCCATCCCCCGAGACTCTGTCTTCCCTGTCCAAGTTCCCTGGTGTCCTCCACAAACTCCACAAACACAAATCACAGAAGGCCAGGCTTTCTTGAGAAGTCCACTGTGAGCTGCTTCTCTGCTCTCCTGCAGACTCCACTTCCCTGCAAAGCCATCCTTCGCAGGGTACCTGAGGAGAGGGCTCTGCAGGAGCTTCCTTACTGGGAAAGCAGTAAGCCATTTCCTGTGATGCTATCTCTACCTTAGAGCCAGAAGAAGCCTATCCTTCAGGATCTTCCATGGGACCAGGGACCAGATTATGACAGTCTGGGGTTGTGAGTAATGGTCACATCTATAATGCTACCCTCTTAGCCACATTCTGGAGGCTGGGTTGACTTCTGGAAGCTGTGGGGAGGGATATACTAGCAAGTCCTTGGAGTGAGCTCAAGTTTATGTGCTGACTTTGCCCACTGGGTACCATTGGCCTTCAGGAGGGATGCCTTCAGTGGGCTGAGTCCTCTGCCAGCCTCTCCATCATATTGCTGGTGGTATAAAAATCTGTTTTTACAACTCCCTCTGCAAGTCAATAGAATGTCAATTTAGGTTTTTTTTTTTTTTTTTTTTTTTTTTTTTTTTTTTTTTTTTTGCTAAGTCTATATAATGCCTGTCTTTTTCTTTGTCCGTTAAATAAATTTCAGGGTCACCTCACAGCCCCCACTCTCCTTCACTGTCCTCAGTAGGCCACCTGCCCTTGAGCCTTGGGGCAGTAAAGTGCCTTATGTTCCCGGTACTGTTTGAGGGAAACATCCTCATGAAAGAAAAGGCACTAAGTAAGAGCACACGGGCCAGAGGGAGAAGGTGACAACCCAGAAGGTAGAAGGACAGAAACCTCCATCATGAAGAGGCGTCTGAACTCTTATAGCCTCTTCAACGTGTCAAGATTCTTGATTACAAGGATGAGAAACCGACTCATTTAAAGGAGACACTAGAGAACGGGAGCTAGGTTTTTGTGTCCATTTCTATGCCCAAGTTCTGAATCCCTGGTAGGCACCTCTTGCAGTGAGGCTTGTACCACCTGTCCTTCCGTTGTCTGGAAAAGGTAGAGATTCTGGTTATCTATTTTCCACAGTATGTTCGTAGAGACCTCATTCCATATAACAAACCGAGAAGCTGAAGAGGGGCTAGGAAGCAATAAACTTGAAAATAGACACCGTAGATGCTAAGACTTGAGTTAGGGTAGTCTCAAGGGCATGTGTTAGAGGCTAGCCCCTTACTCCTGTCAATCAAGTATTCTTGCTGTTGCAACTATAGTGACAGTCAGAGGATCCAGAACAATAAAAAGACTGCTCTTATACCCACAACTTTGTAGATGAATTTCCCACAACATAATTCTCTCTTGTTTTTAGTCCCTCTGACCAAGGATCTCTAGAAACCTGTGCTTCAACCAGTCCAGTCACTAGAGAAGTCCTCTGGGACTCAGGAATTCATTTGCTAAAAGATTCTCTCTAGAGCTGTGACTGGTAGGAAACTAAGTTACCACTTGGCAAAATAAAATTAATGAACTGATTTTCCATAAGTTGATTAGTGGTGCATTTCCACAGGGTTCCCAGACCCAGGACCAAACCTGGAACTACCTTCTGAGAAGGTCAGAAAGTTTCAGGGTCTTTTCTAGGAAACAGGAAATAACTTCAAGTTTAGGAACCACCTGCTCTATCCTATTGACAACATGGTTCCGCCCTTCAGAACAGTGTTAGAAGATCAACATCGCCCCCTACAGGCTTGTGACTTAAAAGCTTCATTTACTCATGGTGGAACTTTCTAAGAGCTGGAGCCTAACATAAAGGTGTCGAATCACTGGAATGTGCTTCATCCCTTCTTTTTACAGAGTTTCCATGAAGTGAACAGATTTTTCTCTCCCACACATGCTCTACCAGGGTGTCCTTGTTCTTAAGCCATAAACAATGGAGCCAGACAAACACTGACAGTCCAAACTGAACCTTCAGTTGTTTGTCTCAGGTATTTTGGAAAAGAAACAGAAAGTGGACTAACTCATCAAGGAATTGTGAGTTTGACCTGTAAGAAAACTTGTAACATTGGGAGGCAATATGCTAGCAGTTTCTGCCCCCAATACCCTAGACTTCCCCATGTTGCCCCCCATCCTTGTTACCTACCTCTCTCCCATCCTCAACTGGAAGGAAAAGAGCTCTGGAGGGCCAAAGAGGGAGAATTGGAATTATTATCCTATAACCCAGCCAGAGCCATCCCAGACACCCATTTCTTCCATCAAACACCAAGCAGCAGAGAACACTGAGGTTCTGTGGGTTCTGTGAGGGTCTCCTGTGTGGCAGGCACCATCATAATAGTCACTTACAGACTCCACTATTTAGCCAGGAACTCTAGAGGTCAGGAGACCAAGATGGTCCACAGAACTCCCCCAGGGTTCCATGTTTCCCAAGCAGTGGTGACAGGCTCCTCTGTTACTTGCTTTCTTCCCAGCACCATTTGAATCCTGCTTTTAAGATGCACCCAGGGTTATAGCTCTGTAGTATATGCGACTAGATGAAGCCAAAAGGCCAGAGTCTGGATATTGCCTTCATATCTCAACAGAGCAAGCTTCTCAGCTCCCCAGTGGGGCACAGGACCTTCCTGCCCCAAATTCTTCAAGACATTTCCATAACTGTCCTAAAGAGTAATTTTATTTTCCAAACATCTAAGGATTAAAGTCTTGCCTACTGCCAGATCACCCTCTAATATGTCTGATCCCCCCTAGAATCCTCCTGATGTCTTCAGTTAAGTCATACTGATGAACAGTCCAAGGTGGCTGACTCATGGGTAGGCTACTGTCACAAGAGAACTGACCAAGCTGAGGGATGGCAGCTGACATAATGCTTCAGTGTAACACACACTCCCCCTTAAGCCACTAGCTCCAGCAATATCTGTACCTATTGAGGCTGTTAATCAGGAAGGTTAGCCTATCTATCAGTCAGCAAGAGAGATGAGACTGGTGTTTAGAATTGTCCTGGGATCAGATAAAAGTGTCAACATTCTACAGGATGCTGAGAAACCCATAGTTTGGAGACAACACACCTGAGAGAGAATAGTAAATCCAGTATTTCTTTTACCCGTGGCCATTCCTCTCTGAGGGAAACCGAAGAAGCCATCTTTTAACTATCTCTTGAGTGTCTTTTCTTAAGCTCTTGTCCTCTCTGATGAGCAGAATGTGCCAGACTTCTAAATATTCCTAACCCTGGTCATCACCCCTCAGCTTTCTCCTCCAGTCTAATAAATGGCCTATGTAAAATAAAAGTCAACCTAAGACACAGTTCCTACAGAAGAGGTCTCTAAATTGACTATTCACATTCTACAGTACACAACATGCTTCAGGGTATAAGAAAACCATACAACCTACACTTCTAATGACTTTTCCAGAAATCAATCAGAAATAAATTGTATTTTTCTAGTACATAATCTGCATCTTGGCACTAACAATGTTGCTCAACCATGAGGTTTGGATGGGGAATGGGAGTCTTTTTTTCTTCTTCTTTTTCTTTTTTTTAAATAAGAGCGCCTCAGCTGCACTTAATCAGATTAATCATAATCCTTGATTCACATCTAATCATTAGTCCATCGTTCATTTACATGTATGCCTTTCACAGTGTGATAAGCACCCATAAATCTACCCGCCAACCAGAAGGCTGGCGTTTCAGAATGGCCTTCAACATATACAGACATCCTATCCCTTCCCCTGGCTCCCCCATCTAGGTAACTATCACTCTCAAGCACAGATGGGTCCATTGTTCTCTTACTACATTTTAATATCGCATTAACTAATTATATTCATCTAAAAATTTTTCAGGGGGATGGAGTTCTTATTTATTGTTCCCTGCAATCCAGGGGCTCAAACTCAGAACATATTAGGCAAATGCTCTACCACTAAGGTACGTGCCTTATTCAAAGGTAAAGATTTTGGCTTAGATGTTTTGTCATTTTGAAAAGGACATTGTATTGTATTTTATATTCTAGCCTTTTGTCTTTGCTTAATATAAATTTGCTAGTAATTATCCATATTTCTGTATATGTCCCAGAGTGTCATTCATTTTAATTCATTTAAAGGCAATATTTCTTTATGAGACTTTATAATAGCTTATTCATCTACATTTCTTTCATGGGCACTTGAATTGTTCTCATTAATAAATAAAGCTTATTTAAATTTTTTTAAATAAACACAACCAGCACAATCTTCACACACACACACACACACACACACACACACACACACACATCTCCACATATATCCTCAAAACAAACTCACATATGTATAAAGAAGATAAAATTTCAATAAGAAAATAAATTGTCCAATAAGGTATGGATTTAAAAAAGATTCAAATACTTAGAAGAAAATCCAAGTCTATGACAAGGCATTCAACATGCAAAGAAATGCAAAATGTAAGTATGATAAGCTACAATCTCACCTAGTACAATGATGGAAGATGAGAATGTCTGGACTCGGCTGTAGCTCGGTGGGAGAATGTTTGCTCTACGGTCAAGTGCTCCTGGGTTTGATTCCTAGCACAGAACAAAATGTCAAGAATAGAGAGAGCCACTAAGCTTTGGTTAAAAACAGAGAAGTCAGAACAGTAACTGTAACTAAGTACAGATAGAGCTGCTGGTACTTCAAAAAAACTAAGATTATCCACCTGAGTTGTACTCATGTAAACCAGATGCATGCTCTAACAAATCTAAGATACCCATGTAACTGCAGAAGTTTTCATGCCCTGGAAGATACATATAAAAATAAATTATAAGTCTCTGGGTGTATATAGTTGTTCTTCAGTACACACAGAAACTTTAATATCTGAACACCTTACAGATATCCAAATCCATGAGAGTTCAAGTTTCTTCTATAAAAATGACAGTTTTCATACATCCTATGCCCATCCTCCTTGAATATGTTAAATCACCTCTAAGTTATTTATACTAACACTATATATGTGTGTGATATAAATATTTGTTTGGCCTATTATCTAAGGAAGAGTGGCAGACAGAGAAAGTTTATCCAGATGCAATTTAAACACTTCAGATTCATAGCTGGTTGAATCTGTGGCTGTAGAACTTGTAGGTCCTGAGAAGCACCTGCTAATGCTTGACTTTATAGGCAGGCATGGTGTATCCCTCAGCACATTCCTTGGAGACTGGCAGAGTCACTCTACAATGGGGTGGGGTGTTGACAAAGTTACTTTTTGCTCAGGGAGTAGTAGAAAAGCATTCCCACCCCCCATTTAAAAAAGGAATTGTGTTCTTAAAATAACAATTTGAATAAGTAAGTATCTACACAATAAAGAGTTTCTATTTAACTGAAAAGCATGGTGTTTTAGGGGCTACATCTCCAGCTTTTGGTGTATGTTAATCCTTGGGTCCACTGCTAATATTGTTGCATGTTCAATACTCCCGGCCACTCTCCACCACTGAGGGGACTACTCTGCTAACCTTCTGCTCCTCTTCGTTTTGATTTCCTGTCTAGCCACATCACCTGCAATGCCTGCCTAGGCTGCATATTTTACTTTCAGCCTTGAACTTGACTGCATAGCATTTTAGGATCTGCCTTCCTGTTCATTAGGTTCTAAATTCACACTGCTATGTGGAGTTTATTCCTTTCCATTCCTGTCTTGTTCCATTTGCTAGATAATTACTATGTATCGATCCCGCCTTTGTCCCTCACCCCAGACTGTTGGGTTGTTTCTAGACAATACTATTATGAAGTCTCATCTGTGACTGAGGATTACTCTTTCTTTGCAGCTGTTGATAAAGCCATGTTATGGCTCTGGACATGGCTTTTGGAAAAGTGATAGTAGCCATTGAAATCTGGGATGGTGACTGCTGGTGTTAGTCCAATGTGTCATCTGTCTGCTCTGTTGCTCTTCACAATTGAAACATTCTTCCTCCTATAGGAAGAAGGGGAGCAGAAGTAAATACAACATGCAAAGAACAAACAGGTCCTGAAAGTTACAAGATTCGTAATTTCTGGTGAGAAGATACTCTCTCATAAGTCACACTGTCCATGAGTGCTGCAAAGAGTTCCTGGAATGTAGTATTCATGAGTATCATGCTGGGGTGGGGATTTTGGTGGCCTTTGAGTCCCACATGTTCCTGTAAGAAACAATTCACTCATATGACTATATATAGCCCCACAAAGCTCATTGGTTCACTAGGCTGAACTTGAGCAGAATCATTTCTTATCTGGGGTGAATAGGCATTTGCCAATGTCTATCCAGGAAAAGTAACACACCACTGTCATGAAACGTTTTATTAGCATTACATAAATAGACAGTTATGATCACAGGAAAGCTAACAAGGGGGTTGTGAAAGCCAGATTCACATCCTTTTCATTGGCATTCAAGCCTTTGACACTGTAACATGATGTCATCCACAGATGTGTTGGGCCACACTTATAGATACCCTCTGATACACATATCCCATAGGCCACAAATTAAATACCTCTGCTTATATTTTGCTTAGTGCTCTTATTCTGATCACCTATAGGACATTTCTGTAAAGCCTAATTGCACCTCAATGAATCTTTTTAAATGGGCAGGACCTATTACATCAGGGAGCATTTGAGAAAACTGACGCATCTAAGAACACCATTCAGTGGACTAGGTTGAGAGTAACACAAAGAATCTTATCAGTTCTGTAGCCAAGGAGAGCACCCACCATACTTGAGAGGACAGGGACTGCCCGGGACATCATTCCGTGCACCAGACACCCATCTGCCCAGGATGAGAGCTGGATTGTCCTTGAGTGCTCCGGGCTGTCTACCTCTCCCAGTTCACACATCACGATCTTCTCTGCGGCAGGATGCCAGACCTTCTCTGTTCCCTATCCCACCACTGAGTAATGAATACCAGCTAAGTGATGGGCTGGTGCCAGCGACCTCCCAGCAAATACTCCCCCTGGAGCCAGATCAATAACACTTAGCCAATCTTTTCAGCATGGCAGGCATGCAACAGGAAACCCAGCCTGGATCTTTCCCTCAGGAGAAAGTGCACTGACATCTCAGACCCACTCTCGAAAGCTCCTGACTGCACCCATCCTCTAGTGCAGGTTGAAGCAATGTGTGCCGAGAAGACTAATCATCCTCCACCCTCAGCCTGGCGCCCCACTTCCAACAGCATGTGGCTGTTAAGCTCCTTCTCCATGGCAGTGTTCTCATCTTGAACATCCTGGCTTTGGAAGCCATGGGAACAAAGGGGACCCTCTTCTGGATTCACTGAAAGCCATGAGCCATCCCATGAACTTAAGATGCTTAGATTTGGATTAAGGAGGAAGAAAGAAGAAATACCTACACACGGTTGACAATGTGACAACCCTGGTCATGTTTCCTACTCTAGTCACTGTCAGGTCCAGCCTGGCCTCAGAGACCCTATAGAGGCAGGGAGTGGTGATAACCAACCCTGCTCAGAGATGAGAAAACTACAGCAGTCAGAGCTGGAGAGACTTGACCAGGTTTACAAAGCTGATGAACAGTGAGGTCAGAGGTCAAGCCAGCTGAGAGATAACATCCATGACTCCTCCAATCCACCTCAGGGTTCTAGAGGGAAAGCCTTCTGGATCTGAACCCTCTATTATTAATTCATGTTACAGTGGTTTAAATAGTGCTCCAAATGGCCCGTGTGTTAAAGGTGTGATCTCCAAGGTGACACTGTGGATTTTAAGAGATATAGAGCCTAGTGTAAAGTCCTTAGGTCACTGGGGGTTGTTAGACCCCCAATCTCTCTCTCTTTCTCTCTCTCTCTCTCTCTCTCTCTCTCTCTCTCTCTCTCTCTCTCTCTCTCTCTCTCCATTTGTGAACAGTTTGTTTCCTCCAAGTCCTTGCTGCCAATTCACCAAGCACCTTAGAAAGGGAGAGAAAATGGGGCCACTCATCTTAGACAAGAGAGTGATTAGTCTTGGATCAGATGTGCTAACTGAAATTCTCTTTACTTCATAAGTAGCCTGCCCTGGGTAGTTTGTTACATTAACAGATAGCTAGTTAATACAGATGTGACAGTCAATTTTTTTAATTTTTTCTCTAAGTCCCTTTTCATTAGATGAAAATAGAAATAATACTACCCTCAAACAGTTACAAAAATGAAACTATAATAAATAATGGATTCAGTCACCAAGTGTTTATTTCTTCATGGTGGGAAACAGGACTGGAATCCATTGTTCATCACAGCAGAGACATCTTTTTAACATGAAGCAGGAATGCCCCAGTTCACATTTGGGGTCTTTGTTATTACACTCTCATGCTTTGGGTGACTATTTCAGCTTCTACCATTTCCCCAAGGTCCTGGCCAGCCCTCTTGGTCAGGGTATTGTTTGAACCACAGCCCTTCCCAAGGTCTGTTGTTTCCTACCCACAAATCTCCCTGGCTACAGTTGGCACCTGCTTGAGTAAGTGTCTGAGGAAATCCTCCAAACAGTAGCAGGGGTAAAGCATCCCCACCCACCCTGGGAAGGCTTGGTTCTCTGAGCATGAACACACTGCTTTGCTTTTATACCCATGGCCAAACGAGCTTCATCAAATGGAGTTTCTAGGACAGGGAGGTAGCTCAGTGGTAAAGCACTTGTCAAGCATGCATGAAGCCCTGGGTTCAAAACACCAGCATTTTACAAGAAAGGCAAGAGTAATGGCAAAATCATTGTACAAAACGATCGTCCTCTCACCCTGAGGTGAGCACCTTGTTAGTCACAGCAGATCTGGTGCTTCCGCTATATTAACTGTATAACAATTCACTCCAAGATAAATGCCTCAGAAAATGTCAATCATGTCTTCTCGTGGGTTCAGTGAGTCAGGACTCTGGAGAACATCTCTTCCCTGCTCCATTGCCCGGGACCTTGGCTGGAGAGCTTGATGGTGAATGCAGACTGGCTTATCTGAAGCTTTCCTGGGAGTAGAGGACCTGACACCCAAAGTAGCTCACACACATTACCAACATGTCCTGGAGACAAGCTGGGGTGTGTTCACATGGTTCTCTTCACAGGTCTTTGAGTGGTGTTCTGCCAAACCACCATCAATCATGTGATTTAAAAGGAAAATTACTTTCTTGAAATTCTGGAAATGGAAGTGGGGGACCAAAGTATGTGCAGGAGTGTTGCTTGTGGGCATGCTCTCCTAATCTTGGAAATGCCTATCTCATTCCTTATCTGTTCCTTTAAATGGATTTCCCTCTTCTTGTGTACCTGTGTCCCAATTTCCTCTTATGAGAACACCAGTCATACTAAGCTGGGGACAACCCAAACCTTTGAAATTTAAGCCTAAGGTTATTTAGACTATCTGTCTCTTTTCAAAGTCTCATCTCCAAATACTAGCATTTCGAGATCAGGAGGGCTAGAATATTCTGTGGACTGGGGAAGATGCAATTTAATGTAATGACAAGTATCCTCGTGATACAACTGCTAGTTTTCTCTAGGACCAGTAATCTGATAGACCAGGATAGATACTATGATGTCTTCTGTGGTTGAGATCAGAAGCCACACACTTTAACTTTATCTAGACAGTTTGTTACTCAGAACAGTCCTGTTTAGCTCAGGAGGATGGTAGGGGAATCCAGGAATTACCAGGTGAATGGTAATCTGTGGATGCTGGCTTGTTTCAGCAATCACATATAAGAAAATGCAAGCTGTCCACCACACTTAACCATACCACAGAGCCCAGAGAGCACAAAGCCACTGTATCCCAAGGACCCCAGACACAGCAGGTAGGTGGAAGCTTGTCTCTAATGTTTTACCTTTTGCTGGAAACATCCATTCCTTTCCCGGGAAGCTGCTAAGCTTTCACTAAGAAGAAACTTTAAAGTCTAGTCCCTTGATTGCTCACCTATGTTGTAGGTGTGTAACTCAGCCATATCACCCAAGACTTGGGGCAGTATAAACAAGGCCAGTGAACACAGGTGGATATGACATTCATTCTTGGCAAGAAGATGGTAATGTGTGTCACATACCATAGAACAGTGCACACACAATAAACCCAATGTTAACTCTGACTACAAATTCATAGGTCACATTGGACTCTACTCACAGTGGAGGAAGGAGGGGTTCCAGCTCTTTGGTGTGTGTAGATGCTATTCCTTGTCCCTGGACTGATCATTCTATAGGAAACAGAATCATGCTCATCCTAGCATTCGGTGCTATTTTTCTTAGAGTTTAAGATGAAGGTCTGGACCCCTGGATTATCTATAGTTCATTTATTGACTTTCCCAGACATAGAATAAGCAAGGGTCATAGGTCAGTACAACAGCTTTGAGGACTCTGGGTCTTCTTTGTGTTGATGGACCTGTAATGGATCTGGACCAGTAGCCATAAACCACAACTCCTGGGCCTGGCCTTATTTCACAGGGCTACTAGTCTTCTCCTCCTTCCTCCTGCCTCCTCCCTCCTGTCCTTTCTTGTTCCTCATTCCTCAGAGGTCTTCAGTGAGTCCACCCCCTACCACAGCCTGTTTGCCTTACCTTCCTCCTAAATTAGCACTCAGTGGCCCAAGTCTGAGGAATCAGAGAGAGGAAAAGCTCATCCTATGTCCGGCCTTCCTTTCTTCGCAATGGTGGGACTCATTTAAAGTTCTGGAGCCCCTCCCTGCTAGAAAAGGGGATGACTGCATCCCCAGATGGCCACATCCCCCATTCACCTCATCCATCATCCCGACAGGTGGGCCCTTGAGAGAAGCCACAAGCCGGACAAGGGTAATTAGGATCCATTAAGGAGATGAGGCTGAGCTGCAGGAGGGGCACTATTCATTCAACAGTGCTTTCTTCTAAGTGGGGCCATCAGGCACATGGGACTGGCTCCCTGAGTTCCTGGAGAGGCTAAGGCAGTTGGGCAAATGAGCACTTTGAGGACAGAGGCCTGGAACTGAAGCAGGTCCCCTAAGCCTGATTTCAGGCTCAGAAGGCAGGAGGCTCTGGAAAGGAGCAGGACCTCCCCGCAGCGTCCACACCAGCAATTGCTTCTGACTGGAGGCCAAAGCTTCTGACTCCAAGCTTAGTAATCAGCTGCTTTCAGCAGCTTCCCCACAGGGTCATCCCCAGGGTCAACTTTGCTACCTCAGTGAAGGCACCATACTGGTACCCGCACACTTCTCCTGGTGCTGTCTCCAAAAGGCCTTTGTCAGAAAGCATCCTTCAAGAGGAGTTACAAATCAACCTCTTAGCAGCTCATCAAGCCTTTCCTTCTGATTAACCTGCCACACAGGCTGACCTCCCCTAGAGAATGGAAAAAAATTACAGGGCTTTAATCAGATCAGAAAACCTGGAGGTGTGGTAATGTGGGGGGGGGGGGGGGGACATGTGGGGAGGGGCAAAGGGATGAGGTCCTAAAAACACTGGCTGCAGGAAACTAAAATCAGTGCCCCTTTCTCTTAAACCCAGACTGACTTAGCTGAAGTAAGGCAGGAAAAGGCTATTCCAGGATATTGGGCCAACTCTGGAGTGAACCAGAAGCCTTTATATGTACACACACAAACACACTTCAACTGTGTCCAAGGCCATGAGTTGGGGTTCCAGTCCCCAGAAATACACAGAAGCTTTGTAATGGACTCCCTGTCCTACAAGTCAGGGTGTCTGTGTGGCACAATGAAAAGACAAGAGAGCCACAGTCTAGATACAAGCAGGTGGACACTCATGATGGTAACAGTGACTCCTGAATTTAGGAGCTATACTCTGCCATGTACAACATAAATATGTGAACATATTCACAGTGGTAATATGTTCCCCCACAGCTTATTAAAGCCAGGAAACAGTATGTCCCTAAGAGACAAGGCCAAGGTCACCTAACTTGGAATAGCAGAGTTTGAATAAAATGAGCTTATTTTAAGTTTTTTCAGGCATTCACATGGTACACACATATGTGGAAACACTGATACATACTCAGAAAATTAAGTTAAATGAACTATTCTCATAAAAATTATAAAATTACATGTGTATGATGTAGTGTAGGGTGTGTGTGTGTGTGTGTGTGTATGTGTGTGTGTGTGTGTGTGCACAAGTGTGTGCTGTTACATTTTGAGAGGATAACTTGGGGAATCAGTTTCTCTCTCACACTATTTGAGTCCTTGGGATCAAACTCAAGTTTTCAGGTTTGGTGACAAGTACTGTCACACACTGAGCCATCTCAGGGGCTCTCTCTCTCTCTCTCTCTCTCTCTCTCTCTCTCTCTCTCTCTCTCTCTCTCTCTCTCTCTCTCTCCCTACAAAGAAAACATCTAAAAATATTGTTCAGGACCACAGACAGCAACACAATCCAATTCCACTGTACCCAGAAGAGACCCCTGGAAAAGGTTTCCTTCAGCTACATTTTCTTTCCCTAAGGCCAGGACAAAGAGAGCTGAGGTGAACCCCAACCTTTGTCTGGCTGTTTCCATCTCCTGCAGAGATGGGTGATTATATAGCTTACTGCTAATATGATCAGGGAACCTGGGGAGAAAGAAAACACACACACACACACACACACACACACACACACAGACTTGTACTGAGTCGTGCTGGGAAGTGTAAAAGGGACTAATAATTCAAACAGACCAAAACTTCTGCATCTATCACAAAGCTTCCCAAGGCTGAACGGTGGAGAATGGCCACACACATTTGCATAATAACCCCTTTGTTGTCCCCTTTGTTCTTTTTGTTGCTTCAACTAATTGCTCTTAAGCACTCTGTTATTTCCCCTCCTCTGCAAAAAACCAGCCAAGATCTCCACCAAATGCTGACTTTTGAAGCCTGCTGTTATTTGCTGTGTTAAATAAATGTGGGAAGATAGGGCAAGAGACAAAGCTCTTGATGGGGTTAGCCCCAGTAGTGGGAGCTGGTCTCCGGGCTGGCTTCACATATCTGCCACCTGTATAATGGGACACTGTGGCAAGAAATGTTCTACTGTCACTACCTAGAATTTCTCAGTGACTTATAATGAGGCCTTCACAATGACATAAAATACTTAGCCCTGTATTTTATTCATGCTTCTACAGGCCACATCTGATTGGAGTATTGTCCACACAGTGACAATGTGATACCATGTGATAAAGGCCCCAAGAACCAACTGGTCATACCCTGTCTACTTTAGAGTTTATAGAAGCATCTTTATCATGATTGCTAGAAAAAAAAATGGCAATCCTATTATTCAGAACACGGCCTAACCCTGGACTTCCTGAATTTAGCTGATCTTTTATGAAGAAACAGAACCAAGAGATGCATGAAGACTTCTGTCTGGGTAGGGGTCTCCATTGGTGGAATCACTTCTTTTGTAAACAAACTCTGTCTGGATTCCAGAGAGCTGTCCTTGGTCTTGAGGAAACCAATTGTCCAACTAAAATAACTAGGGAGCTGTCCTCTACTTCTTGTCTCTCCTTCTCTCTGCCCATGGCTCCGTTTCTCAAGATGAACATCACTAATCTATTCCTAAAGCAAGAAACATCCTACTTATGCAGGCTTGATGGGCATTGAAAACCCACAAAGAAACAAGAGAAAATATTATACACACCCATCCCCATGTGGAAATGACTGATTCTCACATTCTGCCATGGTTGCTTCTCTAGGAATGTCTATTCCCCTTTTCTGACGGCCTCTGCTTAGGAAATTCAATCTCTGGAATTCATGATTAAAACTGAAAACTCCATTTCTTCCCTCCCTGCATCTAACTCCCTAACACAGCTCCGTGCTATTCCTCTCAGTGCCTCTCTGCTGCCCATCTGAGGACTCAAGCCCTCCTGGAACTCTATGATTTTCAATTATCATGAAGATATTTTGTTTCCTAGCTTTCAAGTAAAGCTAAAAAAAAATACTGAGTGCCTGTTTGCCTCTGTTTCTACATTGCTGACTTTGATACAGCAGAGACCACTCACTTCCCACACAGATCTACCCCCTCTTGTCTTGATATTTGTTTTTTCTATGAGACCATCAGTTGGGGAAAGTGATCTTCTGCCCATTACCTTTCCTGACTCTTGATTGGCCTGTAGTAATCACATTCTCTCATTCTTGTTATTGGTCCAAAAAGAGTCATGTGATATTATCATATATATTCATATATACATACACATATACATATACACACATACAAACATACACACATGCACAAATAAAAACATACACATACACACTACACTTATACACATGTTCACATGCACACATACACACACATATATACATACATGTATATACACACATACATACACACACACACACACACACACACACACACACACACACAGTCTTGGCCAGTGAAATGTTAGAGCATTAATAAGGTGGCTTCAAAAAATTTCAACTGGTAGAAAGACTGGCAGATGGAGACAGACCCTTTTCTTCAGATGAAGGATGTCTTGTCAAGACCAACAAGTTAATAAGGACAGGGAACAAGTTATTAACAGTGGGAGGAAGGAGATTCCTTAACAATCAGGACAGGTAGATATTTACTGACATGAAACCACTCCTCCTACTACTACCAAAATTCTTGCTTTATCAACACTTTTAAAATCTTATCATTTAACAAACATTTATTTGGTTTCCTGCTCTTTTTTTGCTGAAAACATCCTAAGTGGTAAGCACAGATTTTTCTGCATTCAGTCTGACGGTGGGCTTTGTCTCATTATATGCTGGCACAGACAGGCAGTCAGACTCTGTCCTTGGAGCTGAGCTCTGCCATAGGGAAGGTGAGTACTTACTAGAATGAATCCTACTGTTTCTGAGGTCCAGTTCCAATTCTGTTCCTGACTAACTGTGGCAGGATGAAGTGTGGGAAAGTAAGGCATTTTAGCCTTGACCTTGGTTATCTAATAAATCAAGGAGCTCAATCTAGATCACCTACTTGGAACCAAAGCTGTGTGAAACTGGGTCATACAAAAAATTATCTTGGTGTACCAAGATCCTTACTGTAACCCTGGTCAACTCTTTACTGGCAAATATATCCTAGACTATTGCTCCTGTTTTTAAAAAGTACCTACTTGTCATCCTTGTGTTCTTCTTCTTCTTCTTCTTCTTCTTCTTCTTCTTCTTCTTCTTCTTCTTCTTCTTCTTCTTCTTCTTCTTCTTCTTCTTCTCTTCCTCCTCCTCCTTCCCCTCTTTCTTTCTTTGTGTGTGTGTGTGTGTGTGTGTGTGTGTGTGTGTGTGTGTGTGTGTTGACATTCATATGCCATGGTACCTGTATAAAGAACAGAGTACAACTTCAGGGATTTGGTTCTCTTCTTCCACTATGGGATCTGGAAATCAAACTCAGTTCACACAGCTTTTCTATCCACTGTGCTATCTTGCTGGTCCTGGGCCCTATTTTCTACATCTTATTCTATACTCCTAAATGGTTTCACTTAAAAGACAAAGTATGTGACCAAAATAATGAATCTCTAATGAGAGTCTTTTGGATGTTATCAAATTTAAATGGAGCAATTTTAGAGCAGAATGTTATTTCTAAAATTCTACAGCATCAGTTGCTACCAGTTTCCCAATGAAAGCAGTCTCTAATGCTTTCTGTGTCAAGAAACGTTTGCTTCTTTCTGCCATCATGTCTCACTGCCCATTTTCTGTCCTAATACATTAGCTTAACATTGGGGCTAATTTTTTAGGTAAGGGTGTGTCTGTCTTTCCTATTCTAAAGATTATGAGGTGGTGATAAAGACAGAAGTCCTCTAGTAGGCCTGTGTCTAACACTGAATAAGATCTAACCAATCCTTCTCTGACTACAAGATGCAGAAATAAGAACAAGATGGCTTTGCCTCCTGCAATGATCTTTTCACGACTCTGTGGCTGCCAACACATGAACACAGGAGATTTCTACAGACCCTTGTCTTCACAGGAAGACACTGTTTGTGAGTATTGTTTTGTTTCTTGGTCTCAGTTGAGGCTGTGCTCTGAAAAACCTGTCTCACAAGGCCAGGGGGTGGGTTACTGAGAGCACAGAGCTATTGCTATGGAGACCAGAGGATGGTGGAAAGGAAACACAGGCTCCTCTGCTAAATCTTCATAGGAGGAAGGAGGAAAGACTCAGGAGAAGCTGAAGGATCACCCCGTCCAATACATCAGTCAGTTCATATTGCATCCAAGCCTCCTTTAAAAACTTCCCCTTCATAGCATCAAATTTGCTCATCTCAGTTGCCTGCCCTGAGTGGTGTGTTGTTTCTCGGCCTGCAGTTATATTCAGTTCGGAAGTTTTGGATTACTACAATAAAGCTGGGCTTTGGCAGCTGGTAAAACCTGTCTTGACTGCTGGGTATACTTGCCAGCTGTCCACAGCTTTAGACATCTCACAGAGAAAATAGGAAGGACTTGAAAGCAGGTACTCTGATACTCACAGAGCAGCCATGATGGGCACCCAAAGTCAACATTCACATGCAACAGTGAAGATGGCTGCATACCAGGTACCATGCAAGGGCCAGTCTCTGATGTCCCTTAGAGATGTCAAGAAATGTGAGTGCCTTATTTACTCTGTAATGGAAAAGAAGGGCACATCTTTGTTAAAGACACATGTATACTCCCCCAGACCCTTGGATACTTTTGTCCTGGAACTAAGGAGGTTGGGATGAACATTACAAAGGACTCTTTTAGGAGGTCAGTTTTCCTAAACAGCTTGTCTAGGCCACCTTAAGTATCGTGAGGTGCTGAGAAATACAGGCACCATACTCCCACAAGGAATACACATTTCTCATCCTATACCTGGTAAACTCACAGCCTCTAAGAAGTTCTGTATTAATGGGGAGTGATCACAGACCCCAGAGAGATGGCTCAGTAGGTAGAGGAGCTTGCCACGCAAACCTGAAAATGTGAGTTAGATCATTGAAACCCACATAAAAGGAGACAGAGAAAATGGACCCCACAAAGTTGTCTTCTGACCTCTACGCACTGCTGTGGCATGCTTACTCTCACTCACATCACGTGTGCAACAGAACCAAGCAAGCAAGTAACCAAACAGGTCTGTCCTAGAGACCTTCCTGATAAGATGAACACGTTTCTTATCTACACTGGCCAAGACATTACCAGCAGCCTCAAGGAGCTAAGAAGCATTGCCAAAGTAGCTAACAGCACTGAAGAACTTCATTCATAAATTTGCTTCATTTTACTAATTAAAATTTAAATCCAAGGACTTGCCTATAACTATTGGCTATGATGCTGTCTACAAGACGATGTGAGGCCATCTACAGGCAATATCAGGGTTATTAGAGGGTACAATGGGCTACGTCTATTGCCAGAATAACACTGGTAATGTTTCTGAAGGGGGGGGTCACAACTCTACATTCACTGAGTGCCCTTTTCCTGCTAGAATATGCAAGAAGCTGGACCACATGAATCCAGAAATGTGTAGGGAAGTAATTGTTTGCACATATTCAAGTCAATACTAAAACTAAGGATAGCAGGAAAGGCTGGGATACAACAACCAGTAGGCCTGGAAAACAGAGCCTAGAAACTTCATTTTCTTTAAGTCCTACAGGCACGTGACACTGTAGGAGCAACAAAGGCCACAGTTGAACTGCAGTGCATACACATTTAGGGATGTACATGAACTGAAACCTAGTTTGTGCTCTATTTCAAGAGGCCCTACTCTGAGGTCATCTCTCTGGGAGAAATGCTGCTGTAATAAGACCTTCTGTTTTGTTTTGACATTTTTTTTCTCTAGGAGGCTGAGCCAGAACTGAAGGAAGCTTCTCTTCCATCACCACTTATGAAGGTAGAGCCAGGTTCCAGGTAATTAGCATCTTTCCAGCTCTGGAATTCTGACAGAGCATGGGGAGATTTCGTCTGCCTGTGTATACTGACCTCAGGTTACCTGAGATTTCAGGAGACAGTTCAAGTAGGGAAGCCTGTGTGTCTGGGAGACAATGCTGTGGGGCATGCATCTTAGGCAAGCACAAGACAGCAGAGGAACCATAAACATTGTGGGAATGAGGACCATTGAATTTACTGGTCTCTACCTTAAACATGTCTTCTATCCCTGATCTTTATAACACAGCCTAATGTCTGCTCGCTCCCTAGGGAGACATGTTCAGGATCATCAGTGATTCATCTTCAACACTACTTCCCCTTGCAGCCCATCAAATTAGTCAATAAAACTACTGGCTCACCTCTAGTCATTTGTCTTTCAGTCCCTCATCCTGATCCCACTGACTTCATGAGTTCCCCCTGTACCTGATCTTTATCTTTTCTACCAGGGCACCAGGCTAAAATTCAAACTTCATGATGTCCATGCTTTTCTTTAAAATCTTGGTTCTGTCTACGCCAAAGAATAATACCAGATAATGCCAACATTTTTCTGTGTCAAGGAAAGTCTCAAAAAAGCTGATTCAGCTTTTTTCATTTCTCATCACATATAAGCCAGTCAGTCTACAAGGATCAACCTCTACTCTTCTAACACTGCTGTGGATGTATGCTTGCAAGCTTCATCTTAGCATGCACCACCTCCTTTACGTAAATGTTCTTCTCTGATTCACAAGTCCTTGTTCACCCTCTAAAATCTGTCCCCTCCTATGGGGCTACATTCTGAGGTGCAGGTGGAACTGGAAGCTAACATTCCTTTGCTACCACAGTTCTCTAGGGTAAATGTGCCTCTTTGGTCCAAGGTGGTTCTATCCTCTAGACAGTGGATTCTGAGTTATGCAATGCAGCCAACTTAGCAGTATTGTCTTTGGACAAAAGATTGCATTCACAGCTCAAAGGCCCACCACTTAAATGGACATGTCTCAGCAAAGCAAGCTTTATATCTGCAGAAGGTAAGCTTGCACAAATGGCTACAGTGGCCTTTGCTTTTCATTCCTAACATGACAGGGAACTTGGCTATTCCTCATTGATTGAGATCCAAACATAGAGTCTATGAGTGATCTGCTAGTTGAAAAAGTAGCTTGAAAGACTACTGGAAGGGGTGGTTGACAATTAAAATTCTTGGAAGGTGTGGTAATAAGTCAAGGTGTATGGGTGTATGGATGTTTAAGAGTACAGATTATATCTAGATGAATACACATACATTCTTTAGCTAAGGTGGACATGAGGAGAAACATCAAACTTTTTATACTGTGGTATAGGTGAGCCATCTGTAGGGACCCTATTTAAAGGTGGAATAAATATCAATAAGTGACCAAGACCATGACCCCTACTGCCTCCACAGAATTCGGGGCTACAGTATGGGATGGCTTAGTGTTAGCCACACTGATACGACTATTATTCAGAGCAGACAGTTTCCTCAAGGCAAAGTTTTAAGAATGAAGGGCTGCAAGAAGCAGCTGAAGGTGACCACAATTGAGAGACAAGATACTCACAAAGCTTCAAAATTCTCTTCGACAAATTTCTTGTATTGGTATTTTGTGAAATACAAAAGGAAAAATAAAGGAGGAAAAGAAAGCTTCTTTTAAGAGAAGCCAACTTTACAGAGGGATCAAAGAGGATGCTAGCCATAGTGGGACTATTCATGTCTTGTGCTTCCCGAGGCCTTGCATTCCCATGGAGATGCAGCACAGCTTCACAGCTGGGTTATTCCTGACCCACGGGGACAGAGAGACAGTCTAAATTCAGAGACATTCTACAAATTAGGTAGTTTTGCTCTTCACAAATATAAAGACCATAAAAAAGCAAACAGTGAAATATGTAAAGAATGTAAGGAAGGAAAGAACAACATAATTTTCTAACTGTCATATATGATCCTGGGTCAGAAAAATACACACTTTAAAGGACACTATTGAGATAATTGATAAAATGAGAATATGAGTCAGCAAGATGGCTTAGTAGGCAAAGGCCCTTGCCATACAAGCTTCTCAAGTTCAGTTCAATCCCTAAAACAGACAAGTGGGTAGAAGCAGAGAACTGACTCTAAACAATGCTGTCTAGCTCAAAATACTCACTGTGACATGTGTGCCCCCACACCACACACACACCACCACCACCAATAACAACAAAAAATAATGTTTTTTAAATAATACAAATAAAACATTAAATATCAAATACCAATGTTAGGTGCCTTGATTCAGTCTTTGTAATATGGTTATGGGAAAAATATAATTTTAGAAAACACATGTTAAATTATGAAAGCATAAATGGGTGTTAGACATAAAGCTTACTCATACGTGTCTCAGAAAAAGAAATGTTGGTTGTGTATATATTTTTAAAAATGATGTAACATGGCAAATGATTTAAAATTCTAGAGTGAACAATTTTGGATTGACAGCATAAGATCTTCTTTCTCCTTCAAAAATATCTGTTTTCAATTCAAAATAAGAAATTAAAAACAACAGGATATAAAAAGAATGCTCAACATGAGAAACACATAAAGGAGTAATCTGAATTCCACTTGAAGTAATTTAGATTGAGAACTCAGGTAGCTCTCTCAATAAGTAACTACCAGAAAAATGGCACCATTTTCCTGAACTTATTTCCTCCAGAAATAATAAAGGCCCCTCCCTTCTTACGTCTTTACTTCCATGTTTCAGAATTTTCCAAACTACCAGTCTCCATCTACTTAAGAAGTCAAAACTGATATTTTTCTTCCCATATAACTCCATGAGACATTGACATGTAAAGGTAGAAGGAAAATAAGGAGCTAACTATCCTGTAGTTGGCAGTAGTCTGGTGTCAGAACTATACATATGAGTGATAATTTTTTATAAAAAAGGCTCTACAGACAAGTTAATGGAATCCTGGGAAAACTGCAGCTGGTGTGGGGCCACTCTGAGGAGAGTCATGGCAGTGCTATGACAACTGGGTATAGAAATAGGAGTTTGCCACTTAGTTGGAAAGAGAATAATGACATTCTCAAAAGGGTTCAAAATTAGAAAAACTTCAGAACAATTTCAACCCAGCATTGCTCTAAAATAACCCACATTCAGCAGTACTATAGGACATTAACATAGCAGAAACAATGAAACCATAGGAGCCAGACAACAAAGGTTTCATCTGACTATCAAAGAGCGTCTTACTTCTGTGAAAAGACACCATGACCAAGGCAACTCTTATAAGGACAACATTTAATTGGGGCTGGCATATAGGTTCAGAAATTTAGTCCATTATCATTAAGGCAAGAGTATGGCAGCATCCAGGCAGGCATGGTTCAGGGGGGAGCTGAAAGTACTACATCTTCATCTGTAGGCTCCAAGTAGAAGACTGACTTCCAGGCAGCTAGGTTGAGGGTGTTAAGCCCACGTCCACAGTGACACATCTACTCCAACAAGGCCACAACTTCTAATAGTGCCACTCCCTTGGCCAAACTTATACAAAACAGAACATGAAATTTAGGCAAAGCAGAGTCTATAGTAGAAGACAGTAATGTGATCAGATGTGATTTGCTAAGAAAAATTTTTGTTGCCACAAGCAAAATGTACTGAGGAGGAGAAGATGAATGACAGGGGGAATAGTTAGGTGTGTGCTGCAGTAATCAGGGTGTGGGGCAGTGATCCAGTGTTGTGGTAAATATTTTTTAAAAGGCACCGCTTATCCCGAGTCAGATCTGGCACCTATGGGGCCACATGGCACTACAGGGTATCTCTAACTTACCAGCTTCAAGCCACCTCTAAGAACTCAGACATGGATTACTCCACTGCCCCTGGATGTTGTTTTCACTCACTTTCCTCCACCACAGGATATAAAAATGACTCCCAATCATTAACTTATCAAACAGGTTTATATGTTAAATTTTCAATCTACAAACCTTCTACACAATAAACTTACAACCAGTGGACAAAGATATAATTTGCCTACCTAGATAAGTCAAATGATCTTGTACAATTCCATTTCTTATAAAACATTTCCATCTCTTATAAAACATTTATAACAACCTTATTCATATATAGATGCACCCAGAGAAACATTCACGTCTGTTTCCATCTTCTTACTCTGTGAATCCCTGACTCTCTCTTTTTTTCCCACTTTTCTAGCCTTTCTCGATGCCCCACTCTCCACTGTCCAATCATGTATCACCTTGACATCAATCTACAATCCAGAACTTGCACAGTGCTAGAACGGAAGTTTTACTACCTGCCACATTATCTCAAGATGGCAGCCCAGAATTACTGTTTGAATTTGCTAGTGCTAGCCAATGAATGAAAGTAATCAGGGGTGAAAGAGAGAAGGAAAAGTGAGTTTAAAAAGATCTCTAAGAACAAGAGGTTTCACAGTGTACAGTGAAAAGTGCAAAGGAGACACCATAGTGCTTAGCAAATAACAGAATTGAAAGTAAAAATGGTTCTTCTCTTGGCAAAGATGCACACACAAACCCTGAGCCAAATGAGCACCCTCACTAGTGAGGATGTTAACAGGAGAATTGTGTAGATACTTCTTTGTACTAGAGGGAGGATTGTTAAGACACCAAACTTTCAAGGCCCACAAACTAACCAAAATGTACAAGTTTCGTGAACTTTTTAAGACTTATAAGATTGGCGTGTGTGTGTGTGTGTGTGTGTGTGTGTGTGTTTTATATATATATACACTATGTATAAACATCAATGATTGCTCAGGAGAGAATAGTCTCCAAAGTGCCCTGCAGGCTTTGCAGAGGGCTCCAATTTCAAGAACCATCCTCCATGATGTGGTGGGCTTTCCTTTGAGTCACCCATGCTCCTTGCTCGTGCTCGTACAACCAGACCTACTAAACTCATTAGTCACTATGCTGGTCTTGGGTGAAACTGTTTCTTGGGTCGGTTGTCAAGGCTTTATTGGGGTAAATAGATGTCTGTTCACGTTTCGGGAAAACTCACTCAGTGGGGTGTTATTCTCTCCCTATCAGTTTAGTTGCTCTGTCTGAGACAACACTACCCAGTTGGCCAGTGACTGCTGAGTGAAGGGAGCTGCTAAGTGGCTGCTTCTCACCCCTAAGGAAAACAACCAGAAAGAGCTCCCAGGCCCTGGGAGGCTGACCCTAATCCTGGTAAGCAAGAACAACACTGGACCTAAAACCACTGTGACTGTTCAAGATTCCACACCCCCCCTTCCCAGAGCCAGAGGGGCAGATTCATGACTACTGAAAACAAGACTGCTTAAGTCTGATCAGGCTGCTGTAACAAAATGCCAGAGCCTATGAGGCTTGTCCATGGCATAACTGTCTCAGTTCTACAAACTGGATGCTCAAGACCAGAGAAGACACAGTGAACCATCAGCTTACTTTCTAGAGCAAAGGGCACACCTTGCTTTCTCTTCACATGCTGGGGAAAGGAACAGACAGCTCTCTGTCTGGGACCCACTTTTCAGGCACCAGTCTGACCTCAAGACCTAATCAGTATCCAAAGACCTCACCTCTTCAAACTATCTCCTTGGAGGTCAGGACTTTAATGTGTAGATATGGCTCAACTGGGTCATACACCATCTAGGGCCTCCAGGAATTCTGGCTTATTGGCCTCAGAAACCTTAGTCTATGACTATATATGACCTTCATACTTTTAGATATTTAAAATTTTATCATCCCATAAGTGCTTTTTCTCCCTAATCAGAGAGATAGTTGCCATTCTTTATTCTTAACCCCTATCTCATGGTAAAGAGAGAAATGTTATGGTAAACTGACCAAATGCAAGACATTAATAAATGAATACCTGACATGTGGTTTTGACATATTTGTGTACATGAGACAAGTACCCAAAGTATTGAAAGAATCTTTAGTCACCTAAATGTAGCACAACTTGTCCAAGTTTACACATATGACAAATACTGAGTCGGGGTTTGCCGACTGCCCAACATGCCAGGGACAAAAAATGTGAAGTGCACAGAGTCCTTCAAAGCACAAGGGCTCTGTGCTCTGGACACCTTGTTCAGTTTTGAGTGTTCATCTCTGTGATCTCAACTGAATCACTGAAGCAATTAGTGCCTCTGTTTCCCACATCTTAATAAAACATGGATAATGGGAAGACAGACCCCAGCTAGAAACTGCTATAGGGGTAGAAGAAGGAGTTAAGTACACTCACAGACACCTGTGCTGTGGGCCAAAATGCACATCAAGATGCACATCTGAAACAGTTTATACCTATGTGTTACCCTGAGTCTTATCACCACACACTCTACCTCAGTGGGCCTGGGATAAACCCAACATTCTGCATGTCCTGCCGAGATGCTGATGCTGGCTGGTGCTGTTGGCTCATAGACCATTCGCTGAGTCATTAAGTTCCAGAGCTTCAGTGGGTGGGAAAAACAAAACCAATATTCCTGTCTACCACTCAGCTCCATACAGAAGATGTCTCCGCTATTTAAAATGATGTTGCTTTTATCGCTGTAGAATGTGCTAACCGAGCAAAAGTAAAGTAGAATATATATAATAGAATTCTACAGTGTTTAAATATAGCCAGACAAGGAGAATGATGGGGCCTATCAGATAGAAAATGGGGCATGGAGAAAAGACACACTTGTTAGGAAGTATTAATAGAGGATAGGTCTGGAGGTGGAATTAAAACACTTGGTTTTTTTTTTTTTTTTTTATTCCTTATAAGAATTTCAGTTTTTCCATTTTCTACCATCACCATGCAGTCTGTTTATAACATTAAAAAATGTATTCCCATCAATATATGAATTCTCCCATTTCCTTAAAAAAATATGCTTGCATGTCACTCATCTATAATCAATATGCTTGCATGTCACTCATCTATAATCAATATGCTTGCATGTCACTCATCTATAATCAATATGCTTGGATGTCACTCATCTATAATCAGGGTTTTAGCTCCCACGGGGCAGGATCCTTGGCCCCCACTGAGCTCCTTGAGAAGGAGGGGGGTAAGGTCAGCAGCTGAGGAAATCCTCAGTCCTCTAAAAGATGTTCCCAGCCTCCATGGACTTTTGCCACTGACCGTACAGCTTCTGGGGCACCGGTGACAGGATGGGAGGTGACCCTGAGCCCTGGAATAAGGCCAAACACTGTCATTGAACTGACTGTGTGTCTGGAGGCTGGAGCCGGGCCTGTGACTCTCTGACTGACAGCCCCTAGATTAGCATTCCTGCTGAGTCCGCTGGCTTCTTCCCAGGGCTCCTTCCCTCCACACCAGGCTCTCTCACTCCCTCTCTTCTAAATAGTTTATTTAAGCCCTGAAGATGTTGTCCTTAATAAGTCCTTCCTTCTCTTCCCTCAGGGACATACTCACCCTGATGAATATAAGTTTTAAATGGTGAATAGGTAGCAAAGGGGACATGCCCAGGGTGGACCCTGTAGCACACAGCACTGGTCATTTCTAATGTGAACTTAGAAAGAACTCTCTGACCTTACTTCTCCTTTGACTTTGACAATCCTAGCCCAGACCCACACCAGGGTCTTGTTAGCAGAGCTCTAAAGGGGAAGGGTGTTTATCCAAGAACAGGCAGGCAGGCTCTCTGATTAACTCAGGACCAAAGCCCCATGTATATACACTGTCTTTTCTTGGGAACCTGGAACTAGCATAGTGGGCAAGGCCTGTGTCAATATGGTATTACTGAAGAGGTAAAGCTGACACTGAGAGTTGGAGTCTCTGATTCTAGAGAAATGTAGGTATTTACCAATGAACTGAATTCTTTCCTTTATTATTTTTTCTTAATCTTAGGCTTTCTGCACAAAAAGACTGAGCAACGCACTAGAGTTCAATCAATTTCGCCCTCACAGACCTCCAGCCCAATGCCTTGGCCTGCTCTAATCTCAGTTCTCTATTATATTGTGTGACAGAGAAATAGTGACCCATTGGGCAAGAATAGTCATATAGCTGACCAGGTCCAAGATTGGATGACCTGGCCTCACAGGATACTGAGGGAAAACCCTGCTTCAATACTTTCTTAAAGGCCCAGACATAAGACCTTCCCCAACAGAGTTTAAAACCCACAGCATAACTACCATATCAGAAGCTTTCCCCACAGAGTGGGTGAGCAGACCACAATGGATAATTTTTGACCCCCAAACAGAAAGGCTATGGAAGAGCAAAACTAATAGCATTAGAGAAAGTGGACATTCTGAGGCAAAGCTAGTGGCAGCAGGCTGGGACTGGGGACATAGCCTGTAGAGGTCACCCCAAGGGAAGTTTAGGAGCTGACTGGTCAATGAGATTTCAATGTTCTAAGAACAATTCCAAGAATGGAAGACATTCATTCCCAAAGCTGGATTCAACCTTGCTCCATTGAGCCAGAATGAGCTCTTCCCAACTGCAGACCTCTTGGAAATGCTCCAGTCAAGCTCATCTCTGTCAGCTGGGGAAGAGATAGCTTGTATTGATGCAGCCTACAAAATGGCATCTCCTCTCTTTTATTCAAGCTTCCAGGCCTCCTCCTGGTTTCAGACTAAGGATGGATAAGTGGTAGGAGAATTTATAGCCATTCTTCAGAGGTCAGCTAGGTGAAACAAACCTCATCCAGAATATTGATGCAAATCAAAAGTCACAAGGGCTACTGTGGTGATTTGAATAATTTTGGCTTATGGGTAGTGGCACTATTAGGAGGTGTGGGCTTGTAAGAGGAAGTGTGTCACTGTGGAGGCGGAGCTTTGAGGATACACAGACACACACACACACACACACACACACACACACACACACACACACCATGCTTTTGGATAGCTGGCCAAGGAATGGAGGAAAACTTTCTATCTCTGTCCCATCTCTTTCCAGATCCATTCCCATAGTGGCCACATGCTGTGGGCTTGGGCTAGTGGTACCTTTCACCTTTCCTATATGACTATTATCCAGATGGCCCCACTTTTGAAGGAAACATTCTTAATGCTAAGAGTCAAAGAAACCCTCAGAGGACATTCGCCTTTTGCCCTGCCTCTGGGAAAAGTAGGCTGCCCCTGAACCATCTAAGGCAGATGGGAACCTGTCCTATTTTTAAAGAAATATCCACAAGATGTGCCACCATCTGCTTAGGTAGTTAATTGTGTGTAAAGATCTGACCAGGCCAGATAGGAGAGTGCTATACCACAACTGGATTTGTCAATGGGGGAAAAAAGTGAATCTCTCTAATTGGAACAGTACTGTCTAGTCTATGAAACACTCACTACAGACATTTTCCAGTTTTCAAGAAGCTTATCTCTTAAAGAAGCAGTTTTTGTCTTTAATTGGCTTGCTGGAGATGTAGTTGAATTACAGCCCAGCCCTTTGGTGTCTGAAAGAATGTCTCACTATACATCTCAGACTGTCCTCAGATTTACTCTGGTACCTGGGCTGGCCAGAAACTCGTGATCCTCTTGCCTTGGCCTCTATAATGGGCCACCACATCAGGCAGATTTTAAAATCTCCAAGATCTTCAGTGAGTGGATATAGGACGTAAGCTGCCTGGTTATGAGATAACTCACAGATGATTCTGACAAATCTACTAACAAATCCCGACCAACCTCAATCATTGCTCTTCAAGGCCCTGAAAAAACTCGGTCAAGGCACTTATCTCTAGATCTCATTGGTAGATAGGAAACTAAGACTCACAACACCAAAATAGCTTGTTCAGATCCTGTCCAGACCCGTTGAAGCTGCAATTTCTCATTTGGATTCCCTTTTAACAAAACCTCATAAAAGTCACTTCCTTGATGCTTTCACCAAAGCAGATAGCCACCTAAGCAATCATTATAGATTCTACCCAGGGCATTAGCCACGGCCACCACTCTGTG
The DNA here is from genome assembly GCF_963924665.1 of Micromys minutus. Lineage (NCBI taxonomy): Eukaryota > Metazoa > Chordata > Mammalia > Rodentia > Muridae > Micromys > Micromys minutus. The sequence goes on from NC_137953.1 coordinate 48,496,975, forward strand.
ACTCTGTGTGTCCTCTCCACTGGTCCCTAATCCATTCCATTCTTCCCTGAGAGGACAGAAAGGGGGATGAAAAAGGGAATCCCACAGGCCCCCATAAGGAAGTTATTTCAAAGCGACTGTCCTCTGGAAGCTCTGTGCTGACTCACTCACTCTCCCCTAACCTCCACCCTTCCTAGGTGCTGAGCCAATACACTCAGCGACCGACCATCAAACAACAGTGTCTAGGGGATGTAGGGGTTTACTTAAGATACCAATGTCCTATAGAGTAACAAGGCCTTGCACACTGTTTGTGGTGGGGACGGGGAAGAGCCATTATAAAATTGTGATATCCCAGTGTTTCAAACTAACTGACCTTTTAGCAGACCCTACCTACAAGTACGACTTTCCTAAACAGGACACCTGGGAACAGAGGGTTTGTGAATAGACTGTAGAGCACACAAATGTGTAGAATACAGGTGGCCCTCAAGTGACACAAGCACACAAAAACAAAGCCCATCCTTAGGTCAGTTTAACCTACACAGAATGCGCAGTAGGCCAGACACAGTTGTGACTGCTCACCCACGTATCTCTCACACTAACTCCAAGATATTAATATTACCATATAATTCTAACTGTGGAAACTGAGGCTTTCAGAGTTAAGCAGCTTACCTAGGGTTCGTAGCTCTTGAGAAGAAAAGCTGGGAATTAAATGCAAGAATTGTGGGCACCTGGAACTTGGTGTGGATTGTGCACACTCCAGATTCAGTCCCTCCCACACACCCAAAAAATTCAGAACACTGATCAAAACACATTGTTACCCTCAAAAAAGCACTGTGATGTAGTAGGAAACACACGGGCTTTGAATTCAAGTTGTCTGCAGTAGGAAGCCTGGTTCCTCCAGCCATGTAGTTGTAAGTCATTTAGCTTCCTTAAGCCCAAGTTTTTTTCAACAGTGAAAATGTTTTATGCAGTTACGCGATTATTTTAAGGAAAACATGAGCTAGGATCCAACGTGAAGCCTCCATGTTATTCTGGGCATTTGGCAGTTCTTCGGTGAACATGTTTGTGACTCCTACCCCTGTTCCTAGTTAAAGACCTGACTTCATCCTTCCTGTACTACCTCCACCTCCAGACCCAGAACAGTACAGCACATTGGGCAACAGGGCCCAGCCTGGTGATTTGACCTTATCTTACCTTCCTGCTGCCTCCTTTCCAATCTGCAGATCTATCCTAGGTCCCACATCCACTGCCCCAACTTAGTCTGGTCAACCCTTTCCACATTGTCTCTAACTTCCCAGCTTGGACCATGATGCACATCCTACAGGACAATCCAGCCTACTATGTCCACCTGACCTCACCCCATCTATGCCATATCCAATTTACAGGCCAGATCCAACCAACACATCTGTGCCTTTCCCAGTCTTTTGTGTTTATAGCAGACCAGAAGTAACAAAGAAGTATGCATGCCCACATTTGGTCACAAAAAATCATAGAATATAAAAGATCAGACCTCCAAACCCATCAGTCCTATAGAAATGTTCTCCAATGAGAATTACATAGGTGAACCCCAGGACACAGGACTTAAAAGAAAAATCATAAATGCCATAAAAGAATTTAGGAGTTTTAAAAAAGACACAGAGAAGCTATTTAATTAACTTAAGGAGAACAAACTTAATGAGAATTAATTCCTGAGTGACCCCCCAGGAAAACACAAACATATGCCCAAATAAAATGATAATAATCCAGCATTTGAAAACTGAATTCAGTAAAAAGAGAAATGTTGAAGAGAACTCACACTGAAATGAAGATGGAGTTGAAAACTTCAGCCACCCAACTAGAAAATTCAAGAGAAATTGTATGATGGAATGTCAGCAATTAGACTACACGAACAAAGAATATGAAAAAGTATAAACACAGGAGATGAACATCCAGAAACTATAGGATACCATGAAAAGACCAAACCTTTTAATTTTAGTAATAATGAAAGAGAAAGATTAACAGCATAAAGCAGAGCTTCAACAAGATCATATAAAAAACTTTCCCAACTAAGAAAATACATGCCCAAACAGTTGTAAAAAGCACACAGAACCCCAACTAGCCAAGATAAGAAAAAGAAACATCTCACAATATGTCACAGTCAAAAAACTAAATATTCAAAACCAACAAAGACCATTGAAGCTTAAAGAAAAAACAAACAAACAAACAAACAAAAAAATCCCAAGTCACCTATGATGGAAAGGCATCAAAATTCTCAAGGAAAGATTTGAAAGTCAGAAGATCTGGAGCAATGAACTCCACATTCCCAGAGGCCTCAGATGCTAAAACAGACTGTATTGCGTACTAATACTACTGTGACTACTACTGTGACTACTACTACTGTGACTACTACTGTGACTACTACTGTGACTGCTACTGTGACTACTACTACTGTGACTACTACTGTGACTACTACTGTGACTACTACTGTGACTACTACTACTGTGACTACTACTGTGACTGCTACTGTGACTGCTACTGTGACTGCTACTGTGACTGCTACTGTGACTGCTACTGTGACTGCTACTGTGACTACTACTGTGACTACTACTGTGACTACTACTACTGTGACTGCTACTGTGACTGCTACTGTGACTGCTACTGTGACTGCTACTGTGACTGCTACTGTGACTACTACTGTGACTACTACTACTGTGACTACTACTACTGTGACTACTACTGTGACTACTACTGTGACTACTACTGTGACTACTACTACTGTGACTACTACTACTGTGACTGCTACTGTGACTGCTACTGTGACTGCTACTGTGACTGCTACTGTGACTGCTACTGTGACTACTACTGTGACTGCTACTGTGACTACTACTGTGACTACTACTGTGACTACTACTACTGTGACTGCTACTGTGACTGCTACTGTGACTGCTACTGTGACTGCTACTGTGACTGCTACTGTGACTGCTACTGTGACTGCTACTGTGACTACTACTGTGACTACTACTACTGTGACTGCTACTGTGACTACTACTGTGACTACTACTGACTACTACTGTGACTACTACTGTGACTACTACTGACTACTACTGTGACTACTACTGTGACTACTACTGACTACTACTGTGACTACTACTACTACTACTACTACTACTGCTGTGTCTTACTGTCTAAATTGATAGCAAAATAATCTGTCATAATTGAAGAGAAATAAAATTTTTCTATAATGCAAACAAAGAGAATTCATATCCAGCAGACAAATCCTAAATTGAATGTCAGAGGTAATGCTGTGGACTGAAATGAAGAATAAATACAGCCAGGAAATGTAAGGGAAAAGCAAATGAAGCTATAACTCCTGAAACACAAAGTACAACTAAAAATAATGAGAAAAAATGAATAGCTGCAATCAACACACATATTTCAATAATAACTTTAAATATTAGTGGCCTTAAATCTACAATCAAAAGACGTAGGCTAGTTGTTGAATAGATTAAGAAATAAAACTATCTTTCTTGTGTCTACAAGAAATACATCTTAGCTTTGGCACCACATTAGGGTAAAAAGACAGACAAAAGTACTTGGTCAAATGGGACCAGCAAGCAAGCATGCATTTCTATCCTAATGTATAAAAAATAGACTTCAAACTAAAATGAATCAAAAAAAGATAAAGAAGAACATTTCATCCTAATCAAGGAATAGTTAATATTATCTACTCTAATAAGATACCATCATCCTAAACATATATGCACTTGACTCTGGTACGTTCACTAAAAATCATATTACTGGAACTAAAGGCAGGGATTGACATCAACTTATTAATAGAAAGTGATCTCAATACGTTCTTTCCTCAATATGCAGGTCACCTAGACAAAAATTAAATGGCATCATACATCAAATGGACTTAACATATATATAGAATCACCATATGTGTGTGTGCGCGCACACACACGTGTGCTTTCTACTCAGTAGACTACATTCTGGAACACAATTTTTTTATAATTCAGAAATATTGAAATAACTCTGTATCTTCATACCATAATAAAATAAAACTTAATTCTTCAGCAAACAAATATCTAGTAAGTACATAAAGCCATGGAGATTAAATAATTTATTACTGAATGACAGGTGGGTCAAAGAAGAAATCACAAAAGAAAAATTTTAATTCCTGTAACTCAGTGAAAACACACCAAACCTCTGGCACACATTAAAAGCAATCCTTTGAGGAAAAATTACAGCTCTAAGTGCCTCCATTAAAAAAAAAAAAAAAAACCCAAAGAGAGCACAGATAAATAAGAGGATGATGCAGCTCACGGAATTAGGAAAAACAAAAACAAAACAAAACCAAACCCAGCAGATAACAAGAAACAATAAAAAGTAAAAATCAAAGTAATTTATGAACTAGGAACAAAGAAAACAATACAAAGAGCCAATGAATCTAAGAGCTGGATCTCTGAGGAGATAAACAAGATTGACAAACCCTTAGTCCAACTCAGCAAAAGATAGAAAGGATCGACCCTTTCTGACACAAATCAGAAATAAGCAGGCAAACATAACAGCAGACACCAAAGAAATCCAGGATATTATAAGGGAAAACTTTAAAAACCTGTTCTCCATTAAAAACCATTAATTAAAAAAGTCTAAGAGAAATGAATTTGTTTCAGATTCATTCAAACCACCGACGTTGAGCCAAGAAGAGATCCAGCAACTAAAATCGACCCATGACAAATTAGGAGCTTCAACCAGTAGTAAGAAGCTTTGGGACTATAAAAAGCCCAAACCCAGATGGACTCACAGCAGAACTCTACCAGACTTTCAGAGAAGATCTACAGCTAATACTTCTCAAATTATTCAAAAAATAGATACAGAAGGAACACTTCTCAACCCTTTCTATAAACACAGCATTAGTCTCATACCAAAGCCAGATAAAGACACAACAACAAAGAGAATTAGAAGTCAATATCCCTGATGAACACTTAAAATTTTTAATAATATACTTGGGAATAGAATATTAAAAAGCTACTCAAATTCAGTCTGATGAACACACAGACCAAAGAGCTTATGGTCTCTGTAAACTTGGCCCCATCACCCTCTTGCAACCCAGATTTGAGCATCTGCTATATGGCAAAATGTTCTAAGCCACAAGTACCCCCAGTGAACGACACATAGATCACATCTCCAAGAGAACATACTTCATAGACATGACCACCCCTAACATGCCTCCGGGGTTCTGTCCCAAGGACTATTTTTGTCCTGATGTGTGAGTTGAAGGTACTTGATTGATAAACATAAAATCTAATGTCTACTCTGGAAGCCATTAGCTCAGTTTAGGGGTTGTAGTGTAATATATAGCCTCACTGATGAAGCCCTCATCAGTCACGAAAGTAAATGTCTTTGTGCAGGGATGCATACCATGTCCTGTCTCTCCCAACCCCATTCCTTCCAATGTGTACTTAACACTTCTCCAAGGCCTGCCACGTGACCCTTGCAGAATCAGACACCTCCACTTCTGACCTTTAAGGAGCTGTTGGAAATGAGGCAGTGGGATAGAAACCAGAGTTTTCTGGGTATGTGACTGTCACTCTTGTAGACCCATCTAATATCTACTCTGAGAACCAGGGAGAGGTGACACCCTGGAAAGCAGGCACTGAGTCTCAATCCAGTCGCCTTTAGAAAATGTGCCACCTTGCTCTGCTGACTCCTGATGTCATGGATACAGAGAAGTGTCATTCTTTGCCTTGGGGAGAAAGAGGAACTGAATCAAGAGACACCACATGGATCACCTTAACACTGTCTCCCATATTAAAAAAAAGAAGAAGAAGAAGAAAACAGAAAGAAAGAAAGAAAAGCATCCCACCAAAGAGGCAGCCGGCAAATTAATTGTTTTCCTGATTAGCAAAAATACAATTAAGCCCCAAATGCTGCCGCTTGGGGGAAGGTTATTTGCATTTTTTTCCTGGGGACTGTTCTGGCCACTGAGCAATGACAGCTTCATTCTGATCCCTACATGAAGGGCCAAGAGAGAGAAATAACACCACAAACTCATTATGGCCACACTATCTAATTTTCCCCAGGGAAACCAAACCAAATCTCAGTCAGACGAAGGGGCATAAAGGCAAGTAGGAATATTGCAACTGAATAGCAATGACAGCATTGAGGGAGTGGGCAAGAGACACACATTCCCAAGGTGTGGGTGAGGTGACAGAGGCCAGTGGGATGGCTGCTGGCTTGTGGACAATAGAGGTCAAATATCAAATGCCCTCAATCTGCTCTGTGCAGAAACAGCATCGCCTGTCAGTGAAAATTCCATGACTTAGGAAAGAATTAAAGAGGGTGGAATAAAGGGAAGGAGGGAGGAATGAAAGGAGACAGGGTACAATAGAGTAAGAGCTGACCAGAGAAATGCAGGAAAGGATGGAGAGACAGAGGGAGGTCATGGCTGAGGCATCTTCATGAAAATGCATGCTGGGAACCAGAGCCAAATACCCGGTTTTGAACATAACAATAATAATTAGTAACAATAATGCTTCCCACTTACTAAGTGTCTGCTCTCTGCCATGCCTTACTCAACAAGGCCACACCTCCTCCAACAAGGCCACACCTCCTCCTAAAAGGCCACACCTCCTAATCATCAAATATGTAAGCCTATAAGAGTCATTTGTATACAGAACACCAAACCTTCCGTATTCTCAAACTTTAAGGCAGAATAAACTAGTTCTTTCTTAAGTCGCTCATTGTCAGACATTTTACTATAACAATGAGAAAAATAACTAATATTTTTATTTACTTATAGCATAGTGCCTTGTCCCATGTCTTCATGCTGAGATGCTACCTCCATTGGTACTTATTGGTTCTTCTCCATTATCAGACTGCATCCCATATTTGTATTCAAATAACCCTCATTCTATTTAACAGTGGCCCCAAATCACAGAAGTGGTGATACAAAGTAGGCACCAAAGCGCAAGGTATAGAAGAGTCACTCAGCTCTGGTACTTCATGACAATGCTCCAAGTAATAAAAGAAAAACGGTATAAGCAAGACTTGGTGTTATCTTAACTTTAGGCATCTAATGAGGGTCTTAGATAACTCCTCTATGGGTAAAAACTACTACTGTAAATAAATGAATATATATCAAGAACGATTTTCCTTCCTCTAAGAGGAAGGGGTAGAGACAAAGCACATGTAACAGAAACCTGATTTATTCTGTTGTCTTCTCTGCCTCACCTCCTCCCGGAACAACCACCATTCACAGGAGCTCTAAAACAGGCCATATTGTGCTATAGTGAAGTGTTGATGAGTTGGGATTCAAAGGAACACTAGACTATGCAAATATCTTGTCATCTCTGACTTATTACCCCAGTTTTTCATTGTGAAAAGTAATGGCCATTTTCTCACCCACCTCTGTCCAGCACTGACATTATGAATATATTAATAGAAGGTTCTGAAAATACTCTAAGAACCATGAAAAAATGGATGGGCTCTTGACAGCAGGCTTAAAGAAAGACGTCATCTGTAGAGGAAAGGGAGAATGTCTTTTCTACCTCTGCTCTGAGGAACATGTGGGAGAAATGGCATCCCAGAGCCCCCTTCTGCCTCTGGGGTCATCAATCCGCACATGGATGCTGTCTTCGACCAACCTCCACTAACCATTTATCACATCCAGGAGCACATGATCCCCAAGGATCGAATATTACCCTGTGCTCCAGACTGAAGATACAGAATATGTCACTGTGAGCTCTATCAATGCCCTGGAACAACTGTTAAGAATAGCATGCATGCAACAGCATAGATAGGTATCTCCTGTCCTGTCCCCGGGCAAACGGATGTCAAGGAGAAAGCACACAACAGCATACACAGGCATGTCAACCCCCACAGCCCAGGTTACTGAAGCCACCTTCCCTCAGCCAGACTCTGCCTTCTTTACTTCACTGCCTGTGTCTTGGAAGAGCACATCCCAAAGGGAGCTAATGTGGGCTGCATCTAAGAACTTGGACTCAGAAAGACCCAGGCCAAGAAGATAAATCTGTAAAGAGAACCACCCCAGCCTGGGAGGGAAAATCACAGGAGACAAGGGAATGGCTTCTCCGGCATTACTAAAATAGGCATCCATAAACAAACCCAGCCTGGCTGCCATTCAAGCCTCAGTTTCCTACCAGGCCCTCCTCTCTCAAGAGTGGATCTGCTCAGCTAGAGTCTAGACACTTCTTGGAAAGAGGCTGCCCTGTGTGGATCCTCCATGATCTCTCTTACTTTCTTCTGTGGTTTATGTGAACCAGTTTTCCATGCTCACCCACTCTGACAGGCAGGTTGGTTGACTCTACCCCTCCCTCCATCCCTCCCTCCTCCCTCAGGTGGTTTTATCCTGTTCTCACTGTGTGTCCAGAAATGAAAGACAAAAATAAGTTCCCCCTGCATACATTACCAAGGGGGCTGTGTGCAGAGGAGCAGGTTGGTCCCACAGATAATAGGCTATTGTGCCTGGGGGTGCTTCCTGAACTCTACAGAACCCCTTCCTGCCCATGATCTCTTTTAATTCATGCATTTAATTAGCAGATGCTCACTGGAGACATAGACAGTGCCAGGTGATGAGGCAGGCAATGGGGACATCTAGAGGGCAGGTGAAGTCCCCATTCTCACAGAGTGGGAGCCAGGCAGCAACAAACGAATGTGATCCTTTTAGACAATGACAATGGGACTGAGAAGGGCGCCAACAAGGGTAAATACATGTCACGTGGCTTTGTCTGTGTCTCAGCAGGAAGTCAGTGCACACACAGACAGGGTGGTCAAGACCTCTCTAAGGAGGTGATGATATCTGCGGCAAAGCCCACAAAGATGAGCCCTCTTGATGTTCTCATGATGTCTCTGTACCAGGCGTCTCCATGCAACAGAGCCATTGGAAAGATCTGTACTGACCAATCTTCTCACGGCCTCACCATAAGGCCCATCTTTCTTCGGCCTTCAAGAACTCACATTCATACATTCATTCAACAACCACATGTTGTAGACATACTGTGTGCTAGGACCCTTCCTAGAAATTGGAGATACATGGTAAACAAAAGGACTAGAAATGTCTCCCTTATAAAGGTGACATCTGAGTGAGGAGTGTTAGAAACCAAATAAACATCTCTAGAAAGGTGCTGTGGAGAAGACAAGCTAGAGAGGGAAAGAGGGCAACGCTGAGGACAGGGCTCACGTTTTACCAAGGTACAGGTGGGTGACAGTTGACTGCACAAACATCTGAAGAGAGCCAGAGAGTTATCTAGGGGAAGAGCATTCCAGGCAGAAGAAACATCAAATGTCCGGAGCAAAGAATGTTGAGTTTGAGGAAGAGGTCAGAAGGATCCAGATGTAGAAGTTGGGTCTGGTTCTTCCTCCCAGCTCCATGCTCTCATAAATAAACCTCAGATTCAAAATAATATTCACAGAAACCTTGGCATATAGCTAGGCTCTTCTCTGACTAGATCATAACTTAAGATAACACACATGCTTGGTTACCTGTGCTCAGGTACCATGTGCCTATCTCGTCACAAGCAAATCTTCCATGCCTGGAACTATCCCAGAATCCTTTCTGCCCCTCCAGATGTCCCACCTCCTATTTCTGGTCTAAGCTATACAACGAAGGTTTATGATTGACAGGTGCCATATCGTTATTTTCTTTACACCCAGAAGCAGCTAGTTCCCACCAGTCTAGCTCCAACCCTTTGAGCAAAGCCATGGCGGCCCCCAAATACCCTCCACCAAGCTACTGGACCATTATCCAATGTCTTTTTCCATCCAGAGACTCGGGTCCCAGCACAGCCTCTTTGGGAGGTTGGGATATTCAGTGAGGATGCCAGCCTCCCAGCAGGGGCTACATTTCAACAGCAATAAAGCACCTCACCCTGCTTGCTTTCTCTTTGCTCTTCATATATTTTATGCATTACAGAACAGCCAGATCTTAATGAAAGCTAGTTACATAAATTTGGGCAAAACAGCAACAAAAGCACTTCTTCTAGCAGGAGACATCAGCTGCTTTGTTTCGTTGCTCTCGGCATGAAAGTGAGTTACTGCGGGCAGGCACTCCAGGAAGAAACATCATTTTGCAGCTTTTTACCTTACCATGGGGCACGGACTGAAAGGATCATTTACCATTAAAAAATAAAAATCCCTTTCCAGTGTCCTTTCATGAATTTAAAAAAAAAAAAAAAAGCATCATTCATCAACTGACAGGTGCTTGCATCCTTACCAACAGCTTTAGAAGACCTGTGTGCTGCAGAAATTCTCTGGGATAATTCTAGATTTCAGTACCACCTAGAACATGTCATAAGCACAGCAGTAGCTGAAATTCTATGTCGTGAAGCACAGAGAGACACACACTGGCGTGCGTCAGGTACTGGGGTGAGTGTGACCTATGACCTGACACTGGGCTGACCTGTGCCCGGTCTTGGCTGTGTTGCTAACTTCCTATTTGGACTGCATCCCTTTAAGGCAGTTTAACCCTCTTACCTTCATCCTAGATCTTCAGAGATTTGGAACAACAAAGAGCAGGCAGGTTTTAATAAAAGCTATGAACCTGAATCAAGCACCTGACACCAAGTCTCAGTTTCCTAGTCTACAAAATGGGAATGGTGTCTGACACCAAGTGTGGAGATATTCTATAACCATTCTGAATTAATCAGTGCCAAAATCACCCTGTAAGTCATCATTATTAGGTTCTTGGTACAATCATATATTAAGTTAATCATCTGGAGTTGGGCATGTTTACTATAAAGAAATCCATATGCTCTTGGCACTGAATGAATAAAACCCTACCTCTCTAGGGATAGAGAGGCAGAAGGCTCCAGAGTTCAAAGCCATTCTTGGCTATATAGTAACTCTGAAGCCAGCCAACAACACTAAAATCTTGTCTCAAAAGAAGGAAGGGAGAAGAGATGGGAGAGAGAGATGGAGGGAAAGTAGAAGGAAAGACACCAAAGGAAAAGAGAGGGGGGAGAGGAGAAATCCAGAGACATTATTGTCAAATAAAACATGATTGCAAATATTATGAAACCAGCTTTTAGACTTTGGCATATAGGCTCCTAGAACTCCTTAGCCTCAGTCATTGGGTTTATTTGGGGCCTACTCAGTGGCTCCTTTCTCCAGTGGGCTGGACTGTGAGATCACTAAGTTCCCTCCCAGCCCTTACATCTTTAAACAGGACCTGGCTTCACACAGCAAAAATTTACCCCCCAAAAGATCTCCATCTGCCCTCTACAGGACAGCAGAAAACCCCACTTGTAATCAAGTGATCCCTTTCCCTTGGTGGGTCAGCTTTGCTCTTCTGCAAGGCAACTGTTGTACTTCTCCCCAAACTGATACACACACACACACACACACACACACACACACACACACACACACACACTGGTAAACACAGTCATGCTCATCTGAAAGTACACACACACATGCATGAGTACACAGAGGCATACCCTCACACACTGGTCCCCACAGCTCTGCTTCAGAGGCATTGGCTGTACACAGCCAGGTTATTGTGATCCCCTGTGAGAACTGCAGCTGCTGCCATTGCTGCATCCAATGAAGATGCTGGCAAGCCTCCCACAAATTGGAGATGGCAAACAGCTGAATACCTTGAGAAGAGATGGGCAACAAATGTGTGTCCTTGATGCCCCTAGCCCTGCTTACACCGATTTTTCCTTACTGAATTTCTCTGACCCTAACACTTGGACCAAATGCAAGCAGTTCCCCAGGCCCTACAGAAACGAAGCAAGGAAAAATATGGCTCAGGGTCCCTGATGGACAGTAGTAAATCCATCCCACCCTGGACAGCAGAATCCAGGCACTGTGCTTGGTGACTAAGTGCCAACGCACTGCCATTTTAGTCTCCCTGGGCCTCTGTTTCACACCAGCAACTCAGACCCTCACACAGAGTAACAGGAGTGACACCACAGTATGCACTGGCCTAGTACACTAGTCCCAACCCTCAGCAAAAGGGAAGTCAGAACCAGGGTTAACCTGTCAAGTGATAACCCCCCTCACTTGTGTGTGGCTGTAAACTCAGTCTGTGTTCATTGTAAGTCTCACACCATCCTCACAAGGCTGTGTTTCTTGAACTTTAGTGTGAACCAGCATCCCCTGAGAGCTTAGAACCCCAACGGCTGAGCCTTACCCATATAGCAGATGTTACAGAAATCTGGGATGAGCCCTGGGAATTTGAGTTTCTAACCATCAGTAAGTGCTGATGCTGATGCTGTGGAAACCACAGTGGAAACTTAAAGATAGATGTGCAGAGGAAATAGCCTACCAACTTTCTACAGTAGTTAAATCATGTTTGCTGGCTGGTTTTATGTCACCTTGACCTGAGCAAGACTCTCTAGAGAGGAGGAAGTCTCAATTGAGAAAGACCTCAATAAGATCAGTCTACAAGCAAAGCAGGCTTCTAGAGAATTTTTTAATCAGGGGGAGGGCCTAACCATGGTGGGTGGTGCCATCCCTGGACTGGTGATTCTGGGTTCTATACAAAAGCAAGCCATAGGGAGCAAGCCAATAAGCAGTACCCCTTCATAGCCTCTGCATCACTTCCTGCCCTCAGGTTCCTGCCCTGTTTAAATTTCTGTCCTGACTTCCTTAAGTTATAAACAGTAGTGTGGAAACAAAATAAACCCTTTCCTCCCCAACTTACTTTTGGTCATCATTTCATCACAGAAATAGTAACCCTAAGACACCATGTGCAGACGCTGAGCTGAGCTTCAAACTAAGTAGACTACATGCCTTATGCCACTGCTGGAGGTTCCATTTCTCCTAGAGATAAGCCCAGTGCAGTGAAAGCTTCTGGAAGGATAGAGCCAGGACCAGTAATAAGAGCCACACGGCCAAGGCTTAAGAAGAGGCTTGGTAACTTGCCCTGAGGTCAATCTCTGCACACAAGATGTGTTGACAGAGGTTATTCGGGGTGTGTGTTATCACAATCAATGATCCCGTTAGCCACATTTGTAGACACACTAAACATGGAGGGATCCCCAGAAAGCTGATGCATAGACTTGCCAAGGACAGCCTCTAAGAGACACAGCACTTCCATGGGGCAGAGTCTAAACTTTTATGATGGCACTTTACCTGCTTGCTGTGACTTGGTTTCCCTGTATGTTAAAAGGAAGAATGATTCCTGTCACCTGAAGGTCCCTGCTTGACTGAATAAAGAAGCAACATCTGAAAATAAATACCCACTCCTAGCATCTCTTTGGCATAGAGTGTCTATAAATACCACCCCATCATCCTTATTAGGGCTGTGGAGTCCTCTGAGTTCCAAGTTTTGCTCAGCACTTTCCAAATGTCATTGATGTCGGCAAGCACTTTGAAAGATTCCAAAATGAATGCATTTCCTGCCGATCTCTACTTCAGCCTTTCTCCTGGAAGTCTGCTTTAAAAATAAAATAACTGTTCCTCCGAGTGCTTCTTCCATTTCAATAGCTCTGACTCCAGGTCCCAGCACCCCTGTGCTTGCCACGGCCCAGAGCCATATCAAGCATTAATTAAAAAGCAAACTAGAACAGCAAGGCATGGTGAGACATGCTTGCTATCTGTCACTGGGGAGACTGAGGCAGCAATGTGACAGCAAGTTTGAGGCCAGCCAGGGGCACATAGAAAGACTCTTCCTCCAAATGACAAAAAGAGTGATTAATAGCAATAACAATAATAATAATAATAATAATAAATAGTAGTAATAATAATAATAGTAATATCAGGCCGGGTGATGGTGGCACATGTCTTTAATCCTAGCACTCATGAGGCAGAGGCAGGTAAATCTCTGAGTTCAAGGCCAGCCTGAGCTACAAAGCAGTTTCCAGCATAGTCAGGGCTAATTATAGAAATCCTATCTCAAAAAGATAGCTAGCTAGCTAGCTAGATAGATAGATAAATAGATAGATGATAGATAGATAGATAGATAGATAGATAGATATAGAGATAGATAGATAGATAGATATAGAGATAGATAGATAGATGATAGATAGATAGATATAGAGATAGATAGATAGATAGATGATAGATAGATAGATAATAGATAGATAGATAGATAGATAGATAGATATAGAGATAGATAGATAGCTAGATAGATGATAGATAGATGATAGATAGATAGATAGATAGATAGATAGATAGATAGATGATAGATAGATAAATAGATAGATAGATAGATATAAAGATAGATAGATATACAGAGAGAGTGAGAGAGAGAAAGAAAGAGAGAGATGAAAGAAAGAAAAGAAGGAAGGAAGGACCTGGCAAATTAGTAACACATCAGTCTAAATGCTACTTTGTCATTGTTACAATTAGACAAAGTAGGCTCTAAAACAAATACAGAGTCTCAGTAAGAGGATTTGCATTAAGGAGATGAATACTCAGGGCAGTACCTTTTCAGAAGACTGGGCCCAGGCCACTGACAGAGATGTGTGACCAGCCCAGGATCCTACAACCAGTGTGCTCGCTAAGTAAGACATGTGGACTCCAGAAAACCACAGCAGACAGCAGAAACCTTTGCATTGCTTCCTCTTCGAAAACCGCATCTTTGCCGTATATTTTTTCCTTCAAAAGAAGAGGGAATGAAGGCAGAGACTTCTGCTCTCGGAGCTCCCAGCCCGAGGCTCTTCAGGGTCCTGGCTCTTCAAACCAGCCAGTAGCAAATAGAGCCCTTTAGTGTGGGTCCAGTTGGGACCTCTTGGTGCCCATCCATCTGAGGAATGCATGTTTACCCATGGGAAGTGTGGGCCATCTGCTTTGTCATTGAGTCAGGCACCTTTGTCTTCATCCTGGCACTGGTGGACATCCAAAGTCCCAAAGCAGTTTTCAGAGACAGGGACAGAGAGGACAGGCCAGATCTCCCATCTCAGCAGTCTGGTGTAGGCACCACTGACAAATGACAGTCAACATTCCTTACCAATAAATAAATAAATAAAAGCATCTTCTTAAAAAAAAAAAAAAAAGCAGGCAGTAACATTTATGTGAGTATCCTAGTCTCTCATTCTTTAACCTAAATTAGCAGACACCTCAAAACTCAAATATTAAGGGGAAGAGATACAGCTCAGTGGTGCAGCATGTGCTTAGCAAGTCTGAGGCCCTGAACCCACTTCCCAGCATCAATAAACAAGAAATAAATAAGTAATAAATAGTTGCATAGCTCAAGAAAGTGACTAGAGTCTCCTGGGCTTAGGTCTGATTAACTCTGCTCCTGCTTTGATATAGTTCTGGGTTTTTATTCCATCTGATGAAATGCTGCTGTTGACAAAAAATCGGGCCTGAGCTGACATTAACAACCAGCTTTCAGCCAGGATGCAAAGGAACTGATAAAGTCTCCTTTAGGTTTTTAAGAAGTGTGTGTGTGTGTGTGTGTGTGTGTGTCTGTGTACCTGTGTGTGTGTGTGTGTGTCTGTGTGCCTGTGTCTGTGTGTCTGTGTGTCTGTGTGCCTGTGTCTGTGTGTGTGTGTCTGTGTGTGTGTGTCTGTTTGTGTGTTTGTTTGGGTCTGTGTGCCTGTGTGTTTATCTGTGTATGTCTGTTTATATGTGCCTGTGTGCATCTGTGTATTTGTGTATGTGTATGATTGAGTGTCTGTGTCTGTGGGCATTTGTGTCTTTGTGTGTCTGTATTTATGTCTGCGTGTGTGCTTTGTTTGGTTGGTTGTTTATAAAATAGGTCTTACGGAACCCAAGTGGTCTCAGACTCTCTAGCCAGAGCTGTCCATGAGGTCCTCATCTCCCTGTTCCACCTCCTACGACAGGTGTGTGCCACTGTGCCCAGTTACTTATGTGTTAAGGAGCTGGAATCCCCAAACTCATTAGTGAACTGAACAACAGACCAACCTCTCTAACAGGGCTCTAAGGAAACCAAACAAGAACTCTGAAGTCATTTGTCTAGTGTCTCCTATGCCCCAACCAACTTAGCTGTCTTCTTTCTTATAATATTCCCCACAACCTCCGGAAATTGGAGAAAAACATCCCTCTAACAATTCCATAATTGTCACCTGGAAACCAGCTTCTTATTCAAGTCTTCGGAGCTCATTACTGCTGTACTGCTGTCTGTGTGTAGAAATGCATTTAACTTCGCACATCAGGCACTGTGGTCTGGGTGGTGCTTTCAACCCCATACACTAGGTACACTCCACTCGTAGTCCCAGTCACCCAGACACGGCCTTTGTGTAAATAATACACAGTGCCTAAGCTAGAGCGAGCATGGGGCTACACCGCTGCTTTGTGCTCAGATACCGAGTGAGCCTGCGCGGGCCACCATTAAAGCGGCTCATTTGAATGAGAAATGGGTTAAGACTGGCGTCACTCCCTAGCACACTATAAACCCCTAGGCACCCCCACACCTGCTTTCTCCATTTCCCAGCTGAATCGGAAGTCTGAGGATTAGGAAGATGGAAGGATTCTGGTCCCTGGGTGGCCTTGGGGGGCAACATTCTCTCCACCCTTTTCACATTTCACTAGACTGTGATACGAGAGAGAAATATAAATTGTTCTGTGTTATAACATTTTTGAAGTATTGTCTCATGTGATTGGCCCTTGTGTTTAGGTCTTTGAACAGATAGGAGTCACACCCTCTGCTTGTTAGGGTGAGGCTTCAGTCGAAAGAAACCGAGGTGTACAGCTGAGGCTGGTATGTAGCTGGGGTCCCATGGCGCCCCCTCCTGGAGGGGCACGGTATGTTCTCCTATTGATCAGGTCCTCAATGCTGGGGTGGACAGGGATGGAGGCAAAGGCTGTGCCATCCATCAGCGGCTACCATCGGCACCTGTGTTGGGGTGTCACGGAGAAGCTGAGCTATTCCCTGCCACACCCCTACATTTTCCAGTGGATGGCTTTGATGTCATTTTTCAGGCAAGAACTCCATGTTTTTAAACTGGGTATCATGGTGTAGGCTTAGCCTTGAGCTATTGGCAGTCCTCCTGTTTCATCCTTCTGATTGCTGGGATTTTAGGTGTGTGCTACCTACCACACAGGGACAAGAATTCGGCTTCCTCTATGACAGCTCCTGTCTCTTCTCCTAGATCCAACCACCGCATAGAAATAAAGAGGAACCCTCCCCCAGTAAGGTCCCACCTTCCTTAAAATGGTTGTAATTTTCAGCTCCTGGGGAAATGTGTTCTCTCTTCTTGTGTTTGTGGCAGGATTCTCTCTCTCTCTCTCTCTCTCTCTCTCTCTCTCACACACACACACACACACACACAGAGAGAGAGAGAGAGAGAGAGAGAGAGAGAGAGAGAGAGATCCAAGAGGAAAAGCAACACTTCCATCCATAAACAGTGGGTGGGTTGGGAGTGAGGAGCAGGATGGGGCAGTGGGCATGCCCCAGTCTCTCCCGACACAGCTGGGGGCACTTCTGGAAGAGCCCAGGCTCAGAAGTGTCCCGCTCACTGAACCAGGAGTCCCAAAGCAATTACAATTCCGTTCTCTATTCAAAAGGCAATTTTCTCTGAGACAGCAAAGGGCCTGTGCCTCAATGTCCCCAGCTCTATAAAATCAATGATTCGTATCACCGAAAGCCAGCAGTGACGTTTCATCTCACCATTTTGCATTCTCGCGGAGCAAATTCAGGCTCGGAGATAAATAGGCCTTTTCCTGGAATGATGGGGCATCTGTGGCAGATGCTGATTTCAACCACAGGGTCCCCCCCCCCCCCCGCCCTGCTTCCTTTTCACTGCTGTAGCCAAGGGTCTTAGGGAGAGAGGCTGGAAGGCTTTGGAAGTACCTGAGCCTCTGAATCCTGGGAACCTGGTCCTGGCAAGGAAGGAGCTTCCTGCCTCTGAGTGCCCTGGGGAGCCTGCAGCAGGGGCTTCCACACTGGCTCCCCAGTTCGAGCTTCCGCTGGCACCTTCTCGGATGACAACTACAGGCCTGCCCACCTCCTAAAATGACGGTGAGAATGTGATGCTGTGACACAGCTGCTCATTGACTCTCACCCAGTTCCCTCCTTGGGTTGAGAAGTGTTTGAGAGCCAGGGCAGATGGCAATGGTATGACCTGTCACACAAGCAGCCTATCCTATCCTCTGCACTATTGGTCTGCATGCCAGCCTATTTCTCCAGCCCAGCAGCTGAGGACACATGACTCACTGAGGCCATTTGGAGCAGAGAAGGCTCTTAGAGCTGAGCACAGACTGTGGCAATGGCATCCTTCTCTTGCCTTGAGGTCACCCTTCCACCCTCTGAAGGCCTCTTCTGTTCTAATTCCAAAGCCAGCTGCAGGTGTTTGCCTAGTCTGCTGAAGCGTCCAAGGCAGGCCAGCAGGACTTATTTATGAGCCTCTTGCCTGGTGATCACTGGCAACCATCCTTCTGCGAACTTCTGATGCCCTGAGACATATCTCAGGAAGTAAATTCCAGGGATAGGTAAGCACACTCATCCGTCAGGAACCCATAACTTCTCATACAATTAGAATCCAATAAAGCGAAATCCTCTTTCACACCTGAGAGCCTCCTGAGGCTCTACCATCTCAGCACCTCAGATACACGTGTGTCCCACACGGCAGGTCCGTCCCCCCTCCCCCCACCCCAGCCTTGGAGCCTCTTCTACAATGGAGCAATTCTCTTTCTTTGTCTGGGATGCTTCTTTGTTATTATAAAATAGTTGTTTAGTCTTCATTTTAAAGTCCCAAGCTGTTCGTTTTAGATATTTGCCTTGACGGTACAGCCCACCGAGTCATGCTCAATTATCTCAGCGTCCTTGGAGGCAGAATCTTCAGGTTTTTTTGTTCCCTAGCAACTGGAACAACGTCTCACATGTTGGAGAAGCTTAATGAGTATTTGTTGAATGACTAAATGAATGATATTATCTGTTCGGTTCTGAGATTCTCTTATCTGTTTGTTTATCACTCATCCTTCACCAGAAGCCTGAGAATCCCGGAGAGCAGCGGGCCCTCAGTTTTGTTCCCACCGGGGCTTCTTCGGTGCCTAGAATGGTTTCCGACCCATTGTAAGTGTTGAATCAAGAGCTGCTGAATGACTCCTTCCTCGGTCTGGGAACGCTAATACTGTTTCAATGGCAAACACTCTAACTTACAGTTCAAGAAACATTTTTATGATCCTCCCCCACCCCTAGCCACCTCTAAGACGGGGTGGCACTCTGTAACTCTAGCTGTCTTTGAACTCACCAAGTAGACTAGGCTGGCCTAGAACTGACAGAGCTCCGCCTGCCCCATGAGTCCTGGGATTAAAGGTGTATGCCACAATGTCTGGCTAAGCAACATTTTTAATAGGCTGTGTGTCTTAGTTAGGGTTTCTATTGTTGGGAAGAGACGCCATGGCCACAGCAACTCAGAAAGGAAGCATTTACTTGGGCTTTGCCTACAGTTCAGAAGTTTACTTAGTCCATTATCATCATGGTGAGGAACATGGCAGCACGCAGGCAGACACGGTGCTGGAGGAGGAGCTGAGAGCTCTGGATCTGGATCAGCAGGCAGCAAGAAAAGAGAAAGACACTGGGGCTGGCTTGAGCATTTGAAAGCCCAAATCCATACCACCAGTGACACACTTCCTCTAACAAGGACACATCTATTCCAACAAGGCCAGACCCCACCCCCACCCTGATTCAAACCACCATACATAGTATATGAGCCTTCTCCAAAGCTATCCTTAGATACACTTAGGGAGGAGGCAGAGATATGAACGAAATTATTGCAAGTGAATTAAAACCGTGAGCTGGATGCTTGAGATGCACAGGGAAGGGACCACTTCTCCCCCAAACAGGAAGTCTTTAGAAAGGCCAGTGCATTTAACCAAATATTAAAGGATGAAGTAAAGTGGGTGGGGTAGGGAAGTTAAGGAACTGTTTGAAGGCATCCAGCCTTGGGAGGAAATTGATGGGTGGAGCCTGGGTGTAGAGGGCACCAGGCCAGAAAAGTGGGAGGAACCTGAGATTGTAAATTCTCAGCTTCAGGCCCTTAAACTGTTGGGGGGGGGGGGACAATCTCTCCACTGTTTAAAGGCCCATTATAATAAAGCTGTATGATCACCAAACATTTATATAGAAACTGAATGGAACTTTAAAGTGCATGAAATATGAAGTTCCTGATTTTACTTGAGACACATGGAACAAGAGTCAGATATCACACACATGCATTCGTGTGTGTGTGTGTGTGTGTGTGTGTGTGTGTGTGTGCATTGACGTGCAGACACACCACACACACACACACACACACACACAAACACACACACACACACACACAAACACACACTAGTTTTCAAGGTAGAATCACATTCTATAGCCCAGACTAGTCAAGAACTCACTGTGTATCCCAGGCTGGCCTCAAACTCACAATAGTGGTCTTCTAACATCAGCTTCTCCAGTGCTGGGATTATGACTGTAACACCACACCTGGCAATGCCACGATTTTGAATAGAATAATGTCTTTATGTGTCACTGGCCCTTGTTCACTTGCTAAAATTTATATTTTAAAAACTGACTTGAGGGGTGGCGAGATGGCCAAGTAGGTAGAGTTGCTTGTGGCCAAGCTTGCTGACTTGAGTTTGAGCCTCAAGACTCACATGGTAGGAGAAAAGAGCTGATCTCCATTCACAGGCTGCAGCCTGTGTGCACCACCCTCAGAATGAGGGAGTGCGAAAGACCGAGACTCCCTCTGTTCGGGGATGGGATGGGG